>NC_041388.1:600122303-600130486 GCF_002162155.2 Triticum dicoccoides
GGGGGGGGGTCGGGGGTCGTCAAACTATCAAAAGGGATCAAAAGAAGGTCAAATGAAGAAAATATTATTATTATTTCTCGAGGAGCCAGAAAAACTATAGAAATTTATTATTGCCAATGTGCATGAAGAGATAGAGCCAGGGGTCCATGCCCATGCCTGGGGGAGGCCTATGGGCCCCATAGTACGTAGCACATGCCTTGGGGCTCTCCACTAGAGTGTGTGGGGCCCATAGGGAGCCCCTGGTCATATACTGCCCTGGAACCCTTAACCTGAATATTCCATGACTTTACGCCATCGGTGCGAATAGAGAGCACCCTTCTCTCTTCGGAGGCCTGATTCTGTCGAGGATCTATCTCCTCCAGCAGGGGAATTCAAAGCCATTGTCATCAAACACTCAAGGCATCATATTGATCATCTTCATCCCCAGCTACAACAATAACCATGTCTCCATCTTCGGTAATCTAGGAATAATTGCTATAGATCCTTTATGCTAATTGTTGCTTAGTAGTTGATGCTAGAAGAATTATTGGGGAAAGTTTATATATGTTCAGATTGTTATTCACGCCATTACTCCCATCCATCATGTTCATTATGATGTCATGTGAGTAATCCATTACATTTTTTAGGATTGAGGAGAAACCGCTATTCTTGATAACCAATGAAGTTGCATATAGTTTTATGTTTCGGTATCATGTTGTGGCGTAATTATTTGGTGGTGATGGGTGAGCGTCGATATCATGTCACTTCACCTATATGGGTGGGGAGGAGAGCATTATGTAATTAGTTTATCTAGGAGGGGTGACCAGAGTGACATATATTATTTACCCTAAGTTTTAGAGGATTTGGCGATTCTATTAGAGTTGCTCTTAGGAGTTAAGACAGAAGACCTACCACCCCAGAGTTAATTTTTTTCATGTGGTTGTCTTACCAGGATCGTTGATGGAAGCGGGGCGACTTGCATGTCAGGGGCCTTTTGCATGCACCTAGTTATGCCTTATGCAACCAGTCAGAAACAAGACGATGGCCCACCTCACCGTGTGCCTTTTCGCGCATGGTGTGGCATGAAGTGCCCTCCTAGATCGATATTCCACCTTGTAGTCCATCCAATCCTCGGCCCAGATGGGCACACCCTTAGCTATAATGTTAGTGCCATGCCCTGTAGAACTTGAGTTGTTCTGATTGGCCATCGCCGCTTGACCTCACATTTCGGTTTCATACAAACTTTATGCCTTGTTTCAAAATAGGAGGAAGAATACATTTTTTTACCACCTTTTACCTTCACCAAATAAGTGTGGTATTTTTCTCTTCAAGGTCCATATGGCCTCATCTTCTCTCCGGCCTTTTTATTTTAAGGCCAACATGTAGATGTGAGATATTTTAAGAAACACACCTTGCAGGCAAAATGTAGGATATACTTCTGAATACAAGATGTAAGATGCAGACTACACTTTGCTATGTCTTTCCCCAGTGGTCGATTGTTTTTGAACTATCTTGTGTGGTTTTAAAATTGTGTTTCTTTATAATTGGGAAGGTCAAGCAAATTGTAATACCGGGAGATAGGGGAGGAACAAACAATACTCCCACCAATTACTCGGTCAAATCATACAAAACTAGTTGTAATGTAGCTAGATAATCACACACAGGTGGCATCTTTTTTTAGTGCCTTATGCAAATATTGAATATTACTATGTTTGAAACACAGGCAATGACGAGGGGCACATTCTTGTGACTGGTATGCTTATCTGTAACTTTCACCAAAATAAAATGAAGTCTTTAGTTGGTTGTTCAGTTCGTCCATTCATCTATTGGCATGGTCAACCCAGCATCAAAATGGAAAATCTGTGTTGTCTGTCGAGATCGCCATCCTCTAGTCTCAGTAACTTGCACTGGATTTGGCGGTGCCGGTGCTATCTGATTGTAATGACTGTGATGATATTTTTTAATATAAGTGCAACCTTTCTTCTAAAAAAAGTGAAGGGAAACAGGGGAGAGAAGGGGGGAAATCCATCTCTACACTCGAGCTCATCTACACCCGCGGTGACGAAAAAGATTGAAACAAATACTAAAAAAAATGTGCGGTAGACAATTTGATGCGTGAGATCCGTTCCGATTTTCAAATCATTTGGACATCTGAGAAGCTCTCAGAAAAAAAAAGACAAATTAAGGATCTGTAAAAATGTTTACTGTTTATGTGTTGTTTTGATCCGATTTATCTTTTTTGCTGAGAGCTGCTCAGATGTCTAAATGCAATAATGCTACACCTACGACGAGCTTATGAAGACTTACGTAACTTTCCCTCCATAACTCTCTGCGCCCCCACCCCCAACCCCCCCCCCCCATTTTAACTGGGTGGGCCCCAACCACTAATTCTAATCCAATTAACTACCACCAAGTCAGCCTTTACGTAAAAATCTCACATAACTTTACGTGGGTCTAGTATCGTTCGTCTAAATAACTTGAAATTTGGAGCGGACCTCACACATCAAATTTTTTACCGCAAACAAAAAAAATAGAATTTTTTAATTTTTTTTTTATTTTTTATGATTTTTTTTCTAACCAGCTGCAGATGAGCTGGGCATTATTTTTCGGAAACTTCAGTTTGTATCCTTTTTTGGGCTTGAGTGGACTGAGAACGCATACACACCCAACACACAGGTTCACTCGGCCTGCTCAAGCCCTAAACGAACGGCTTGCCGAAACAGATCCTGCTTCTCTCTTCCACAGGCCATTTTCTCTCCCTCAATCGACGGCGTTTGATTCCGACGGCCTCCGCTAGACGAGGAGAGGTTGAGAGGGCTCCGTTGTGAGCGGGAGGCATGGCTTGAGGTGGAGGGAGGGAGGGAGGGAAGAACAGAGCGGTGGAGGCGGATACGTGCGGCTACAGCTGGAGGTCGATACATTCGGTGTGGTGATCGCGGCGAAGGAGCGACGCCCCGCTCAGTTGCCGCCGCCGGCCGCCGGCCACCACGGAGCGAGACCTCAGTGAGGCGGTGAAGTACGGGGCTTCTGCGCGAGCTCACCACAGCACTGTCAGCGTGTGGAAGGCGGTGATAGCGGAATGGCCAGTTTCCGTCTCACCGGTCTGGAGGCACGCAAGGTGTTTGTTAGAATGCTTAGCAGCGGGACAGGTGGCAGCGATGCCGCTGTGGAGGCTTTTGACCCCGCCAAGCGCCTCTGCAAGCTCATCATCTCCTGCCGGCAGGCCTCGGGGCTTGAGATCGAGCTCGACCACAGCGACCTCCGAGTCACCCCGGACGTCGCCGAGCGCGTCCTCGAGCGCCTCGACAACGCTGGCATGCTCGCGTATCGCTTCTTCGAGTGGGCGCGCAAGCAGAGGCGTGGTGGCTGCGCCCACACCGTCCGCTCCTTCCACACGGTGGTCGCGTCCCTCGCCAAGATCCGCCAGTACCAGCTCATGTGGGACGTCGTTGCCATAATGTGCCGGCAGGGCGTGGTCAATGTCGAGACGTTTGGCATCATAATGCGGAAGTACGCACGGGCGCAGAAGGTCGATGAAGCTGTTTACACGTTCAATGTCATGGAGAAGTACGGCGTGGTGCCTAACCTCGCCGCTTTCAACAGCCTGCTTTGCGCACTGTGCAAGTCCAAGAATGTGCGCAAGGCACAGGAGATCTTTGAACAGATGAATGACCGGTTCAGCCCTGATGCCAAGACCTATAGCATCTTGCTTGAGGGTTGGGGGAGAGCGCCTAATCTCCCAAAGATGCGAGAGGTCTACAGTGAGATGCTTGATGCAGGCTGCCAGCCTGACATAGTCACATATGGCATCATGGTTGATTCCCTCTGCAAGACAGGCCGTGTTGAGGAAGCTGTCTTTGTGGTGCAGGACATGAGCTCCAGGGGCTGCCAACCAACAACCTTCATATACAGTGTGCTCGTGCATACTTACGGTGTTGAAATGAGGATCGAGGATGCTGTTGCAACATTTTTGGATATGCAGAAGGACGGAATCGTGCCAGATGTTGTGGTTTATAATGCACTTGTCACTGCCTTCTGCAAAGTGAAAAAATTTGACAATGCATTTAGAGTCATGGATGACATGGAAGGCCATGGAATCACCCCAAACTCAAGGACCTGGAACATCATCCTTAACAAGATGATTAGCCTTGGAAAGGATGAAGAAGCATACAGGGTCTTCCGCCGTATGATAAAGCGCTGCCAGCCAGATTCTGATACATACACCATGATGATAAAGATGTTCTGTGAGAATGACAGGTTAGAGATGGCACTGAAGGTATGGAAATATATGAGGTTGAAGCAGTTTCTGCCGAGCATGCACATGTTCTCTGTGCTGATCAACGGGCTGTGTGACAAGGGTGAGGTTAGCCAAGCTTGTGTTCTGCTTGAAGATATGATAGAGAAGGGCATTAGACCCCCTGGTTCAACATTTGGCAAGCTGAGGCAGCTCCTTCTGAAGGAAGGAAGGAAGGATGTGCTTGAATTTCTCGTTGATAAAATGAAGATTCTGATACAGGAACCTTTGTTTGATTGACCATTCATTATGTTCCAATGGTACTACTGCTCAATCCTACAGCTGCCACCCATGGCTCATTTGAAATAATAATTTCAGGGTTACTTTTGCTATTGCTTGTGGGATTTCTGTTATTGTTTGTCGAGCATGATTGTTCTCTTTTTATTAAGGCCATGGTGTTAATCTATGTTTGGAAGAAACACTTTCCATCTTCCGGTCTCAATTGTATCAGGATAATCCAAATGATAGTCAATTGTGCGATAATAGTTTAGGTTCATACAATTTGTAATTTCCAACTACAGTTACTTCATAAGTACCACATTGTTGTGCTATCAACCAAACTGGATACAGTTTTATATGGTCCTATCAGCATCTTCCTTACATTTGTTCCACTTCTGTTAATATGTTGCAGCTAATAATTTTGTATCTTTGGTTCCTTTTATTTATTTCACAGCAGGAGACAACGGCTAATAGTGATTCTTCTGCATAGATAGTTTAGTTGAAAAGATATCACCTCAATGTCTCTGTGAAAAGGGGGGAAATCAATTCAATGTAGATTTTCTTTCACCGAGGTAAAATTGTACATTTTTGTTTGGTCAGTCACCCAGTCCTCAGGTTCAGTCTCTAACAAAGCAGAGCCACAAGTGTATTGATCTTGCAGTAGTCAGAGAAGATTATTTACATATTATACACTAATATTTGATTACTCCATTTTCTAGATGTTTGGAAGGAAGGATGTGCTAATTTAGTACAAAGTTCTACTAAATCAATGACAACTAATATGGAACGGAGGGAGTAGAACCTAGCAGATTTTGGGCATTTACAGATTTCCTTTTTGACCGTACTCTGTCCATCTGTTGAGTCATGTGTATTTGCTAAAATGCACAGTGCCCTTATTATAATTGGTTTCGTACCGTCTTATGTTGGTTTTTTACTTGCTTGCTGCGTTTACTTTTATTTTTTATATTGCAATGCCGCTAAGTTTTCCAAAAAAATTGGAAGGTTCCTTGATTGCAAAGTTTAACGAGAAAAAGGCATCTTATTTCACAACTATGTTGTTGATTGATTTTACATTAGATCTGATTCTGCTTAATATTTTGATATGACACATGATGTTCCAAGTTTTTTTCTATTGTGCAGGCTTGAGGGAGCAAATGCCCAATTCTCCAGGATGGATAAGGTTTTCCATGTCATATTCTTGCAGTAGTTATATGTCCATGATGAAATCTCTTCTTCATACTGCCTAAAAACTACTGTTGTCTTGTGTCATAATTCATAGGTAAAGGTAAAATCCAATTGTAAGAAAATAAAGCCATTGACAAGAGGCATAGAGGTTTCCTTGGAAAGGTCAAGCAAAAGACAACAGTGGCAAGCAAACCCAAATCTTGAAGATTTGATGGGCTCTGCACATCAGATGGCTATGGCTGTAAAAAACAGATGCCTCAAGACCCTGGGTTGAGTTTCACGCAGTGCTCAAGCGCTTTTTGGGGTAGCGGTGGAATCCATTGTGCACGGGAGGCAAGAAAATTCTGATCTGACCGGTGGTTGTAAGGCAGAACAATCACTGAGTTGGCTCCTAACTTGATCAAGTTGATCTCCATAAGAGTTGTTAAACATCGAACTGTTGCTCAAGACCTGAACAGCCAAGGATGGGTAACTGACATCAAAGGAGCCCTAACGGTACAAGTGAACTATTGAGTGTCTTCAGATTTGGGACATGGTTGATAATCTGGTCTTACATCAGAAAGTTCATGATCAGCAGCGGTGGCGTTTCACTCGGTCAGGTTCCTACATCAGTACATATGCATATCACACTTTCTTCATTGGAACCATCAAGTTCACACCTTGGAAACAAATCTGGAAAAGCTGGTCTGCACTGCAAATTTTCATTTCGTTAGTTGTAAACAGCCGGTGTTGGACAGCTGGCCGACTTGCGAAGCGCGGCCTTCCCTATCCAGTTGCTTGTCCCCTCTGTGATCAGGCTGAGGAAACAATCCAACACACCATCATCTCATGTGTGTTTGCTCGGCAGGTCTGGACACTAATTTTCCAAAGGTTGGGCCTGATTGCTATTGTCCCTCAACCTACTGCTGCTCAGTTCTCTGCTTGGTGGAGCAATGCTATCAGTAGGGTTCCAAAGGTGCTGAGAGAAGGCCTCAACTCCCTGATCATTTTAATACCTTGGGAGCTTTGGAAGCACCGAAATGATTGTGTTTGAAGGGGCAAACCCAAGTGTTAAGGTGGTTTTGCAAACAGTGGATGAGAATGGTTTATGGTGTCTGGCTGGAATCTCTGCGCTTCATAAGCTCCTCCTTCGGTCGCTCTCCCTGGACTCTTATTATTGGGGAGGTGACCTGGTCGTGGACGTTTAAAATTCATAGTGGCGTGTTTGTAGTCCTGTTGTGTGTGTGCTGGGTGTGTTTTATGAGTAGTCTCTTTGGCCTCTCCCCTGTACTGTTTTTTCTCTCTTAACGAAATGACACGCAGCTCTCATGCGTTGTTCTAGAAAAATAGAAAAACATCTTTGACTGAATGAAAGCACTTGATGACACGATTGAGAAGTCACTTTCATCATGTTTTGTTCACTTTCACTGCTATTTACCGTGTGCTTCCATTTGGTTTAACCTTTTTCTTAGGTGCAGATCCTTTGTAGGTTGCTGTTCTGTAGGAGCTGGTGAAACGGCCATAGTGGCTTGACACTATCGATACACAGGTGTTGCATTTAGATTTAGGTACCTACTTCACCGATTATTCACTTTCACTTTGCAGTTACTACTTCTTTTTATTCCAAGGTTGTTTAGAACCAATGGATAATACTATTTTTGGCTCTATATGGCTGATCAAAGGGACACCAAAACCTCGCGAGAAAAAAAAATCATACTAAATTCTTGGAGAAAACGTAAAATAATCAAAGGAAGTAGAGAGACACAGTAATTTTTCACTTTTATGGATTTGTGGGGTTTTTTTATGCAGAGGTTGATATTGGGTTCTGCATTCGCCGGCGTATTGTTGTACGGTAATTATTCCAGTAGCTCCCTGTACCATGTTATCAACTTCAGGGGGGTACGGCCAGTTCATATACCTGCAGTCTGGAAACTCAAGGTCCCTCCGAAAAATTCATTTCTTTCTCTGGTTGTTCTCTCATAACAAGCTGATGACTAGGGATAACTTGAGGAAAAGACACATAATTAAGCCTCTTGAGTGTGTCTTCTGTTGTGAGCATGAAACTGTCTATCCTCTTTTGTTTGATTGTGTAGTTGCCAAAGCCATCTGGCCCAAAATTAGAGAGTTTTTTGGAGCACCAGTTGGCTTTGATTACCTTTCTGTAGCTAAGTACTACTGGATAGCTAACAGCAAATGCTTTAAACACTGCTTGTGCTGCTGTTATGTGGAATATCTGGAAATTTAGGAAGTCCGTGATATTTAACAATGTTCAGTGGCTTTCTATCAAACAGGTGTGTTGGGGCACTTTGAGAACAATCAGGTATTGGTTAGCTCTGTCTCAAGATCAACCCAAGCAGAGGCCGGAGTTCTCCGCCTTCCTGACAGACTTCCTGAGGAAGCCTCTGTTGGTCTGTCCAGGCTGAATTTAACAACCCCTGTTTGTCTCTCACCTCACCCAGTATCAGACCAGGAGGCGGCAAGGAGCAGGGCTGACTTCATGTCACCACTGAAGAGCAAACTCGTCAGA
>NC_041388.1:600130617-600318028 GCF_002162155.2 Triticum dicoccoides
TGCTTTGAGGATCCACGTCTGATGCTGTGTTCCTCCTTAGCATTGTATAAAAAAGGAGATGTATAAAAAGAGATGTTTCTGATAAAACCTGTAATATTCTGCTCCTACCCTGCTGTGGTGGGTTCGGCATAACTAGCTTGCCTTTCCATGGGACGTCTGGTCCTCATCGTAGGAGGCCGTGGCACGAGTCTTCCTTGTTTTTAGTTGCATTTCGTTTTAAGAACAGCGTTTGCTGCCTGTATCCAGTGCTGTTTTGGCTTCATTATGAGAATGGGGCCGGGGAGCTCCTCCCTGTTACTCCCTCTGTAATACGGAGGGAGTACATATGTACCGTCCTTCTGAAGTGAAAGAAAAAAGATTGTAGCCATGTGTGTGTTTCTGGTCTTCATAGCTGAAAGATTTCAAGCATAAGCGGCTTTGTCAAATTCCTTCTATTCGTCATATATATTTCTGACTCCTCCCAGGCTTTAGAGGGTTACGGTGAGAAGTTAGACAGCTCGAAGAGTTTAAGGGTATGGAATATAGTTTTTCCTTGTCAATATGCTTGAATGCATCAGTGTTCATCCTGAGAGATTAATAGCTTACATATTACTTCAATTACTAGTAGGGTTCTTAACAAGTTCAGCCTTAAAGCACTCATCTTGTATCCTTCTCTTTGGCTAATCATGCAACGTGTTTGTGTTTGTTTGACTTGGAAGTTTGTATATACTTTATGTACTGAATTTCTGGTATGCCATCTTTAAGTTTATAATTGCTGAACTGAAGAATATGATACCGCTTTTGTTTACAGTTTCAGGAAGAGACGCTTAAAGTTCAGCAAGTTTTGGTTATTTAAAGTACTGCTTAAGAATAAGAACAATACATTATTTTTATTCACAATGTATTGAACTTCTGTCTTAGGGAAAGGGATCATTGCATTGAAACTTTGCATGCGTGAAGGATACTATGCTTCGTCTGACAAGCTCCTACTTGGTGTCTAGAAAAATAGTTGTAGTTTGCAAAATGGAAACAAGAATTATCCTGCACTGCAAGTATGTCAACAACTTATAAGTGTTGGAATTATGGTTCGTGGCCTCATGCTCTCCATGGCATTTTTTGGTGGAATCATGTAGTAATGTTCTATGCTCTGCATGACTGAAACTGAATGGTACCACTATTATTCAACTTGCATCTGGGCAAAGTTCCGCATGCTCTATGTTTGCCTACTAATGCAGTTCTGTAAATGTTCCTTTTCACACACAGTACAAATTTCATGAGCACAGCACACACTAGCAAAAGAAGACAGATTTTTTTATTTCAATTTTTTCCTGACCATCTCGGGAGGCATCTGCGTGTGCGTGCTCCTAGGAGCCAAGACGCAACCCCTGTTTTGCAGATCATATTGTACCTGCATATAGACCGCACATTCTCAAGGAGATGGCGCGGTGATTCCCTCCTCCTGCTACGTTGCTTGGAGGGATCAGGGAAGGCAAAGAGGAGCACCGACGGGTGGAGCCGCTACGGGAGGACGATGGGCCGATGCGGATCACGGACTAACGGGTAGGGCCTGCACGAGGTGGGTGCAACGGGACAACGGCGAGCGTATTAAATTCCGCGCCGTGATATATAGGAGACGAGAGTACGGGATTTGGGTGGACCATCCCCCTGTGCCTGCCGCCGCCCCACCACGACATGCCCCGTCCCGAGCAGTAAAGTATGGTACGTCGGTCTGCCCGCCGCACCTCTCGCAACAAACACACACCTCGAAGAAGAAGCAGGGGCGTTGGGAGGAGCTCAGCACCGCTGGTGCTCCAACGGCTAGTCGTCCGGCTCAACGTAGTAGGAGCCACAAGCATTCCATGCCCGGGTCAGAGAATAAGAGCAACTCTAATGGGTCGACCCAAACGAACGTCGATTTCGTTCGGTTTTTTGTCCGTTTGAGTCGGTCAGACGAAAACGGATGCCCGCTTTCGCATTTGAATCGGCACCTGCGCCCAACACTGGCCTGCAACCCATTTAGACGGCGCCAAAAAAAATGAACGCATGCATATTTAAAAAAAGAGAAACTACATTAATTAAACATTAAAGCCGGCCACGAAGGCCGGCGAGAGTCCACACATCCACATTTGCATTTAAAAAAAATAAAAACAGTCTAAACTATGAGGCGGCGCGCTGCCCTAGGCGTCGTCGTCGTCGTCCTCGGGGTCCGTGAGGTCGATGAGCGTCGGCGCCGGCCCGGCCCAGGCGAACGCCGTGTTCCAGAGCGCTGCCATGTCGGGCTGGGCCGGCGCAGGCAGTGCCGGAGCAGGGGGCTGTGCGGCCGCCTGTGCGGCCGTGGCCTGACGCGCATCCTCCTCGAGGTCGCGCTCGAGCATCTCCTCGTACTCGCCTTGCCGGCGCTCCTCTGCCAGCCGGCGCTGGCGCCACATCTCGAGGTAGGCCTGCTCCTGCGCCGGCGTCGCCCCCAGCCAGACCGGTGGCGCGGACACCCACGCGCGCACCACTCCATTCCAGGAGAAGCGCGCGATGGGCTCGGGCTCGGGCTCGGGCTGCGGCTGCGGCTCTGGCTTGATGGGGGGCGGCGGGGCCACCGGCGGCACCACGCTGTCGCCCGCCGCGGAGAGGGCAAGGGCCTGCGCCATTGCCGCCTCGTAGCCGGCCTCCTCTTCCGCCTCCGCCGCCTCTGCTCTGCGCCGTTTGTTCTCTTCGCTCTCACGTTAGACGGCCGCAAGGGCCGCCTGGTAGGCGTCCTCCGCGGCCTGGTCCTCCTCGCGGACGACCAGTGGCGTTGGCCTCCGGTCGACCTCGCGCACGCCCCGGCGCCTCGCCTCCTCGTGCTCGAAGGTGAGCCACCTCGCCCAGTTGGGCGAGTCGGTTGCGTAGGCGGAGTCGCGGCGCTGCTCCGCCGTCAGCAGCGCCCGCCGGCGCCGCACCTCCTCCGCGTGAGCACGAGCCGACCGCGGCGCCGCCGGAACTGGGATCCTATCTGGATCCAGATGCCAGTCGTGCGGCAGCGTCACGTCGGGATACGGCAGCGGCTAGCGGTTCTGCCAGTGCCACTCCGCCTGGTGCACTGGCACGTTGACGCGCTGCCTCTGCTGGCGAGGCGCCGGTGGGGGTGGGAGAAACTCGGAGGGAAAAGGGGTGGCGGGGGACTTGCCCTTGGCCTTGCTGTCGCTGGCGCTGGAGAAGAGGCCCATCGTCGTTGTGGTTGCGGTGGCTAGAGTTTGCCGTCGACGAGGGAACAAGGGTGGACAGATGGGGACGGCGAGTTTGGATGAGGACGGCCCCGCCGCACGGTCGGCTTAAAAAAGGACGAGCGCCGTCGCTGACGCGTGGGCCCATCGTCATAAATTAAGCTGACCGCGTGGGTATCGGGTAGTTGGACGGCCGTCATGTGGGGACGCGACGGACAGCGAGAAGGCACGCGAAGCGTCCGTTTGGCGTCCACGCCGACGCATTTGAGACGCAAATTTGGGCCGCAAATGCGTCGACGCGGACGTGATTTGGGTTTGGATCGGCGCGTTGGGCCGCCATTTTTGTCCGTGCCGATCCAAACGATCGCAGTCGAACGAAATGGGTCGGTCCTTTGAAGTTGCTCTGAGCACGCAAACTGCGGCTCTCGACCGCAAGCATTCATGCCTCACGCCATTCTCGACTCGCCGCCGTCTACGCTGACCGCCACGAATGCGCGTTGCAGCAAGAAGAAACCACATTGCTCGATCGGGGGAGGGCTCACGCGTTTGGGACAAGGAAAGAAAGATCTCCACCGGCAAATATCTAAGGACCCATCCAATCCAATCCAATCCATGAGGTGCGGAAAGGCAGTCACATGCAGCGCCACCGTAGCACCACCAATCAATCCTCCCGTCTGCACTTCACGCTGCAGGTGCAGCAGGTGGCGCGTGTGCTAAATGAAATGCCCTGACGGTACACGCCTAGCGAAGACAAGGCAAAGGATTTCCCATCAATTGCTTTGCCTGTGGTTTTCTAATCAATGCACGCGACGATGCATGCAGGACGGCGAGATCTCAGTCTGGTTCCACCGTCGTGGCCACGCAACAACAAATGCCCGACCGCGGTCAGCGAAATGGAGTATCCTATTCAAATCCCCCTGGCGTCGAGTAAAAAACACGGGAATGAGTTTGGCATCCAGTGATAAAACAAAGGATTAAATTGCCAGGCCACATGCTACGTCCTACTCGGAGTATCAAATGATGAACACATTTGCTCCACCATTATCCATTGATCCGTCACTGTTTAGGACTACACCCAGCTTGATAATCACGAACTTTCTCACCATTCAATCAAATCTATGCCCACTTGACACTAGAACAGCTGCACCGGCAACCGGCAGCGAGAAAATGACAAGCCAAATCAGTAAATCACCACGCCAAATCGACACACACGCACGCACGCACGCATCCATCTTGTTTCCTTCCGATCGAGAACGGCGGCGCCATTGCTGCCCCGCCGCGTTCTGCGCCTCGACGGCATTGCCAATTAGCAGCAGCTACCGCCCGGGCGGCGGCCGCTCAGGCCCACGTCGCCAGGATCGGGCTGGCCACCACGTGGTGGTCGCTGGACCAGACCAGCCGCCCGAACCCGTTGGTGCCCGACGGCCTCCCGCCCGCCGCGAAGCTCACGGTGTAGCTCCTCTTCTCGCCCACCTTGCTGAAGCTCAGCGTCGACGGCTCCACCGACACCTTGATCGCCGTGCCGCTCGCCGCCGCGGCGCTCGCCGTCACCTTGTACGTGCCGGGCTTCCCCACGTTGGTCAGCGTGCGGGTGTGCTTCTCCGTGCCGCCGGCCGCCGGGAACGTGGCCGAGAACGACGGGTAGTTGAGCGCCGCCACGGAGTACGTGCGGTTGGGGCTGCAGTGGTCCGACGAGTGCTTGGTGAGCGCGGCGATCTGCGCCGGCTCGTACTCGATGGCGCACAGGAAGTCCAGGTAGTCGGCGGCGGTGAGGTCGTACACCAGCCCCGGGTCCACCGCCTTGCTGGGGTCGACGTGCCCGGCCCCCATGTCCAGCGGCGTGGCGGCGCGCTCGGTGGCCACGTCGAGCAGGCCGTCGCCGTTGGGGTACGCCGCGTATGCGGTGGTCATCAACGCCGACCGGATGGCCGCCGGGCTCCAGTCCTGGTGCGCCGAGCGGAGCAGCGCCGCCAGCCCGCTCACGTGCGGGCACGACATGGACGTGCCCGATATGATGTTGAAGCTGGTGCGCCGGTCGTCGCCGGCGATCCCCGACGGGCCGACGGACCCAGACCACGCCGCCAGGATGTTCACCCCAGGGGCGATCAGGTCCGGCTTGAGGATGCCGGGCGTCACGGTGTTCGGCCCCCTCGACGAGAAGGCGGCCACGACGGGCGACGGCTGGATCCCAACCTTCGTGCCAGCGAACACTATGTTGGCCGTCGGCTTTGGATCCGACGACGCGTAGGTTCTCATGGCGTTGCCGGCCCTCTCTCCGACGCCGGCGCCCGGGAGAATGTGCGCGTCAGCGACCAGCTCCTCGCCGTTGGCGGCTGTGTTGGCGAGCACCATGCCGGCACCACCGGCATCTCTGACGACGAATCCCTTCTGGACCCTGGCGTTGGTGCCGCGGTCGCAGAGGACGATCTTGCCGGCGACCTTGGCAGGGATGAGGGTGCCCGTCATGCAGAGCGCGCCCATGCTGCTGTTCGACGCGTTCCCTGCGTAGACGAACGGCACCGGCGTGGCGGGCAATTGCTTGCCGTTGTAGAGGGAGACGCCGTTGTACTTGTTACCGTTGCCGAGGGTGACGTAGGCGGGGAAGTCGCGGTCGAGCGTCCCCGCGCCCACGGTGGTGATCCATGGCGCGCCGTTCGTCAGCGACGCCGCGCCTGGCCCGGCATTGCCCGCCGAGCAGGACACAAATATTCCCCTTTCCATGGCGCTGTACGCGCCCACGGCGATGCTGTCGCGGTAGTAGTCAGACGTGCCGCCGCCGAGGGAGAGGGAGAGCACGTCCACGCCGTCGGCGACGGCGACCTCCATGCCCTTGAGGATGTCGGAGCTGAAGCAGCCGCCGACCCAGCACACCTTGTACGTGGCGACGCGCGCGCGCGGCGCCATGCCCTTGGCCGTCCCGGACGCGTAGCCCAGCAGGTTGGCGCCGCGCACGGCGGAGCCCGCCGCCGTGCTGGAGGTGTGCGTGCCGTGGCCGTCGTTGTCCCTGGGCGAGCGCGACTCCTTGGTCGTGTCCACGGGGCCCTTGGACGCCTCGTAGCCCGCCAGGAAGTACCTGGCGCCGATGAGCTTCCGGTTGCACGCGGAGGAGTTGAAGTCGCTCCCGCCCTCGCACTTGCCCTTCCAGCCCGCCGGCACGGGGCCGAAGCCCGCGTCGTCGTAGCTGGGCCGCTCCGGCCACACGCCGGTGTCGAGCACGCCGACGATGACGTCGCTGGCGGTGTTGGACTCGGGGAAGAGCGCCTCCGCCCGGTCCAGCCCGAGGAACTCCGGGGTGCGGGTGGTGTGCAGCTCGTACCGCGTCTCCGGGTTGACAAGCAGCACGCCGGGCTGCGCCTCCAGCGCCTTGGCCTCCGCGCGGGTGAGCCGCGCCGAGTAGCCGTGGAGCAGGGTGTCGTAGGTGTAGATCACCTCGGCGGCGCCGCCGGACACGGACTGCAGCGACGAGGCGTACCAGTCGCCGTGCGCCGCGAACTCGCTGGGCATGGCCGCGTGCGAGCAGTGCACGATGTACGTCCGCCGGCCATCGTGCACGACCTCCCCCGCCGCCGCCGCCGCCACGATGGCCGCGGCCACGGCCACGGCGAAGAGCGCAGATCTCCTGCCATGGCACCACATCGTGAGAAGAGGCTCTGCAGCCGGAGGTGTCACCTTGTGAATGGGAGTGCGGGGTAGATCGTGCCGGCGTTTTTATAGAATCGGCAGGGGAGCGAAATGATTGCAACGGGACAAGGATGCGGATGGATGGATGGCGAGGCGAGTGAGTGAGACGAAGGGAAGCAGGGGAGTGAGCGAGGGAGAGGGACGAGTGAGACGACGGAGCCTCACATGGCGTGGCCTCTTTTATCTTTGGATTTCAGCATCACCACCTCCACATGACCGTTCCAGGTAAAAGATGCCTGCTTTGCAGACTGTGAAAGTGCTTACCGGTCAAGAACAGTCGCACCCTACTGATTTTTTTAGTGCCGTGCCTCTCCCAGGTAAATTTTGATGTGATTAAAGATGATCTTCTACTTCCCCGCAAAAAAACACTCCTAGTCCTAGTAAAGACGATCTCTTGTGCTTAAACAGAATCAAGCTTTAAACCCACAAAAAAAAACTTTAGCAGGCGAACTGGATGTTGGCGTGCTTGTGTGGGAGTGGGATTATGTTCCTCGCGATGATGCCGACGGTTCCCTCCGGGTCCATCATCGGTGGATAGATCGCTCCCCCGCGTGCATTTTTGTATTTATTTACTGTATTTTGCATGGTAGCCGGTGCGTGCATGGCCAGGCCAGCTCGGGTGATGGCAATGATGCGACGATACAGCAGCGGATTGCTCTACGCGAGCTGCTAAAATACAAGGAATCCTTTTGTCTGAGCTGAGCCCATGTTATAGATTGTGGCCAGGCTGAGACGGAGAAAAATTCTATGAGACCAGATCTCACGGTTTAGCAGATGAATGCCACATGTCATCCATCAAGACGGGTCTCACCTGGTTTATATGAGACCTGGTCTCATATAATTTTTTTTCGGCTGAGACGGTCGACGAGCCTGATACGGCCATCGAGGCCACCTTGTCCGTATCGACCGCCCCAACAAACCGGCTCGTGGCGAAATGGCTCTTGTGCTTTGCTTCGCCGCGTTAAAGGAAGGATTCACACGGAATCGTATGCTACTGCTGGCCCTCCGTCGTCGTCGTCTCGAGATGCGGTGTGGACGGGGGAGACCACGGCGGCTCGGCTCGTCGGCCCTGCGCCCGCTGCGGTGGGCCGGGTTCCGCTTGGGCGGGCCTATGTGAGTGGCCCCCGACGCAGCAGGCACCGCGTCGGGCGTTCGAGCTTGCCGACCGTTGTGGCCGCTGCATTTCTTGGCACGAGCAACAACATCACAGTGCTAAAAAAGACGGGGAAGATGACGCTCTCAAATGCGCCGTTCGCCGTCTCTTTCCCGATGAGGTTTGCAAGGCCTGTCACCATGTCTATCTATCTATACGTGGAGATCGAAAGCTGCCGGTGCCAGAAAGTCTGGCCGTTCCGGGAAGTGGAAAGCTCCATGCCTTGCCCACGTAAACTCCCGCCGCTCTTTGTAGGCGTGTTGATGAATGCGCACGGCGGGCATCCCGGCGCCACGCTTGCTTCCAAATCCGGGAAACGCCCCGCTGCGGTGGCGCCGTTTCCATTTCGGCCGGCTGTGGTTAATGGCTCGACGCGGACGGCCGTGGATGCATGCATGCATGAATGCATGCAGGCGTAAAAGTCGCCAGCTGCCGTGCGAGCGCCGCGGCGGGGGCCGGTGCGGGGCCGGGGGACGGGGGCCTAGTGCCACCAACGGACCAACGGACACGGGACGCCGGACGAGTCGGATCGATCGCCGGAGTGGACGCCACTATGTATGGAGCGTGTCAGTTTGGAGTGGAGCTCGTGAGCCGGGGGCGCTCTGAGCGTGCCGCACTGGCACTGCGTGCGCGCGCAGTGCAGGGCATGGGCCGCGACAGGCAGGCACGAGTCACGCGGCACGGCAGTGGCTCGCCGTTCGATGGAGCGGCCGTGGCGTCCTGCCCCGGTAGTAGCCAACCCCATGCCCTTTTTTCCTGCCGTTCCGCTCGTTCTTTTCTCTGGCCCGGCCAGAGCGCGGTCGTGGGCGTGGCGGTGCGCCAGTACGCAGTACGGGGCCGTGGCCTGTGGGCGCACACGTGCTCGCGGCGACGTCTGTGCGGAGGGAGGGGAGTGCGAGCGTATGGCCAATTTGGTCCGTGCTGGAGATGGGTAGGCCGATCAGCACGGACACGAGTGCGCGTAATCCGGTCTGACGCGGATCAGGATTCCCGAGATGCATGTGCTGATTACGGACGGGGTCTGCACCAGGCGAACGTGTCGAGCTGGCCTTCGTCCGAGTGATAAAGAGCGCCGTGCACGACAGGCGCCACCCGGCACGGGTCCAGCTTCTCGCTGGATGCGAATCTCGATGTTCCACGGCGGAACAAAGGCATTTTCGTTTCCGAGCCCCAGCAGCGAGACACTGGGTTTTTACTAGTGAAACGCCGTGCGTTGCCAGGATCCTCTTAATTTCAGTTCTTTGATCATTGTGTCATTATTTTCTTCGGTCTTTTTTAGTCCGTATAACTTTTGTTTGAATTTAAAGTATACCAAACTTATACCCTATCAATATCATTAGATTCATTGTGGAATGTAGTTTCATATTTTACGCATTTGGTATTATGATAACATCTCTTAATATAAATTTGGTCAAACTTTACAAAATCTGACTTGATACAAATCTTGTACGTGGAATAAAAAGGACCGAAGTGAGTACTTCACTATGTTGCCACTCCACTCAAAACTTGGCTGGTGTTTCCTCCAAGTCTATCAAATTGTCGAGTCCCATCATCCCTAACCCATGGACTAACATATGAATAGGAGTCGCTTGGCTTCAGCGCTACATTGCCACCCAACTCAAAATTCACGTATGTTTTCTCCAAGTCCACCAAACTACCATAGGCATCCCATCAATCCTAACTTTGAACATTTTCCAACATTTGTCATCCACTACCACCTAAAAGTCCTGACAACTTAAACAAGTTCCCCATACAATTTTACAATGATATGCTACATCGAAATCCCAAATTGCTATCATTTTTTCCTCTTTAAAGCATTGCATACAAAGGAAAATAGCTACAATCATATCATATGCACATAATGATCAAGGTGTAGCACTTCTGTTCTCGAATTAGCTATTATAAAAGACTATCTGTTTCCACTTTTGTCAACTACAAACCACATGAAACAAGTTTTAATTGATGACTAATGCAACATATTTGTATCATGTTATGTAAATGATTGCATGCATCACCGTCCCTCTAGCTGGCTACTATGACACAACTTAATGACGGAGTATCCAGTCATTGGTGTGTGCACTTCCCTATTGCTCTCACATGCTCGTGCTCATTTGCCTTCCCGTTGACACCACAAGTTTCCCTAAGTAGGAGATCCGTATAATATAAAATTATTTCATAAAAGACATAATCGATGAGCATATTTGCTATCTCAACCATTTACAATCCCTTAAACGTTTCTCCCTACTCCTACAACCTCAGTCGCCAAACTTTGTCATGGTTTAGTAGCAGGACATGCTTGTTTCTTTGACACGCATCCGAAACAGTTAAAAACTATGCTGGTGAGATTCGTATTATTTATCGTAACACAGATAGTCAAACAAAAGAACTATGATCACCTTCTCACCGAAGTAAGGAACAAAATGTGGTGCCCACTCGATCAAGAGAATCCTTGTCGATGGCAGCAAGGGCATGCATACTTTTAGTAGTTCAACAACAATAGTGTCACACATATACTTTTTAAATCCTTTTTGCAACCATCTCAGTCTATTTCTTTTGCTTAAGACATCTATTTTTCAAGGGCACGCCTAGGCATATCATATCTTACATTCTTAAGAAGTTGGTCCCAATTCTCTCAACATGTAAAGTGTCCACCTCAATGTCCACCAAGCTTGACATGCAACCATTCCCCGGCAGTTTAGATGACATGTCAGCAGTTCAGTGTCAAGCCATGTCATCACATAATCGTGCCGCTGCCGCTACAGTCCGCACGTTTTTCCGTTACGCCCGCACGGTTCACTCGCAGCCCAACATGGTTTCCCTGCTACACGCGCATGACCGAGTCACCAAAAAAACGGTGCTTGCTGTGTTCTACGCGCTGGCTTCCCAGCCCAATAACCGGCATGCACCTTTATTACCTCCCTAATTAACTCCCCCACTAACTGACTTTCCATCAATCTGTGACATACCAGATTTTAATTTGAAATGCTATACATAGGTCATCATATGCATATCATATTTTATTTGCATCTTGTTTGTGATCCTACAAAATCCTAAGCAACTCAAGGACCCACGAAGAGAGTTGGGATTTCACTATTTTCATATTTGATTTTTTTCTCAAATTTGAAAAGAGTAATATTTTTCTCTCTGAAATATTTCCAATACAAAAATAAAAGAGAGGAGATAAAAGAACTTCTCCAAAATAAAAGAAATATTGGAGGAAAATGTTAAAATCAAATAAATATTTTATTTGGGATTTTATTGCTATTTTATTTGAATTAGGAAAAATATGCATTTTTCAAAATTTCATTTTTAGGCTAGAAAAATGTTCACCTTGTTCTAAATATTTTATTTAGACAGTGAAAATTGTTTTTGGTATTTTTTTTAGAAATTTTTTATTCTTATTTAGGATTTTTTTCGGCGGAATTAATTAAAAAAAATGTTTCGCCCGACTGGGCCAACGTCCTAGCCGAGCATGCCGAAGCCCAGTTGCGCCACCGCCTCCCGCTCCGGCTCGGGACCGGAGAAGTGGAGATACCATAAACAGCTTCTTGCAATTTTATCGTATTGGAAACATAGAGAAGTGGAGATGTAGTTCCTCTCTCATGATAATTGCAAGTAGGAGGGCCCCATTTTTACTACTGACCTGGCCCTCGCGTCGTTCCCTCCCCAGGGGCGACACGGGCGGCGACCAAGCAGCCAAGGCCTCCGGCCGCCCCACCCCATCCACTCCCTCGCCGTCGCCGGCGCCTTCCGGGGGCAAAGCTCGCGTGGAGCAGGCGGCGGCGGGGCTAGTTTTTTCCGCGACGGGCGGCGCCTCACGAGCGGGGATCTCTGGACGGCGCGGCGGAGGGCGGCGGGTGGCGCAGCGGTGGGCGGAGGACGACGGTTGGCGGCGCGTCTGGGGCTCCGGTGGGCAGCGGCTTTGCCGGCCTACGCTGGCGGCGGACGTGCGGCGCCGGCTGCTGCTCGCTTTTGGGGAACGGATCCGCCCGGATCTGGCTTCCCTACGGCGGCTGCGCCTTGCTCGCCGGCGATGGAGCGCTGGGGCGGCGGCCCCAGGACGTGGTGGTGTCGTCGTGCACCTCCCTCACGGAGGTTGTCCGGCGGCAGCCTGCGAGGCGGTGGATTCGGGGCCCTTGCGCCCGGATCTGGTGGTGAGGCGGGCCGTCGGCCTGTGGCGGCGGTCCGGCAGAGGCGCGCCTGCTCCGGTCCATCGGGGTGGCGGGGAGGTGCGTGGGGTCAGGGCAGCGGTGGTGCTGCCCTGCGTGCTGGGCGGCCGTGGTCTCGACGGCGCCGTTGCGGAGGGAGGTGGGATGTAGTGGTTTCTGCAACCGATGGTGGTTGGCGGCGACGTGTTGCCTTGTCTGCTCGGTCATGTGGCTGGGCGAGGACGGTCGGCATGATCCCGGAGACGGTTTGCTGGGCAGGCTGCGGTGAGGATGGTTTTGGTGAGCTCCGGGCGAAAGCCTAGCTTGACCTCGGTCGTTGCCGGCGTCGACGGCGTCCTCGGACGTCGTTCCCTCCTTGGAGGCGTCGTCGTGGAGCCCCTTCACCACCATTGTCGCCTCGGTCTCGGGCTTTCCGGGTGAAAACCCAAGTTTTGACCTTGGTCGGAACGGGCGTCGGCGGCATTCTTGTCGCTTTCCTCTTGGGGGCGACGCCTTGGAGGTCTGGTCCTCGTCAACTCGCGGTGGCTCGGGTGGCTTTGTGGGTTCTTCGTCGGCCAGGCGTGTGCGCGGCCTCGGGGCCGGTGAGGAAGTCGGAGCGGCGGCTCCGAAGAGCATTGTCGTGGAGTGTTTGATCTGGTCGCGTGGGCGGCAGCGTCATCAGCTCAGGTCGAGCGCGGCCTCGGGGCCGGCGGGGAAGTCGGAGCTGCGGCTCCGGAGAGCACCCATGTGCTGTGGAGTGTCGGTTCTGGTCGTGTGGACGGCAGAGTCGTCGACTCGTATGGAGTGCGGCCTCGGGGCCGACGTGTGTGAGTTTTTTTGTGGTTTGTAAGCCGGAGTGGCGGCTCCGGGTCGTGTGGTGGAGTGGCAACTCTGGTTGTTTGGGCAACAGGGGAGTCGACTCGTTAGGTACGTAGCCTCGGGGCTGGTGTGTGTCGATGTATCGGTTTTCGGCCAATTTTCCTTATAAATTGGTCAATTCTCTTCTTCTTAATGCAAAGGCAGAGCTCCTGCTGTTTTCTCGAAAAAAAAATTGCAAGTAGGAGCAGCAAACACATGCATATTATATTTATCAAAATCATCATGTGTAGTAGTAAAACACAACCCATCAATATAATCCTTAATAAGCGCAAACTTCTTCGATATAGTGTAGTTGGGAGAATTCAAAAAGATAATAGGGCTATCATGTATGGGTGCAATAGCAACAATTTCATTCTTAACATAAGTAACTATAGCAAGTTCATCTCCATGAAGCATAATTCATATTGTCATCATGGCCACAAGCATAGCAAGCATCAATTTTATCAAAAAGGGATATTTCAAACGAATCCAAGGGATCATAGAAATCATCATAACATTCATCCTTCGATAAGCACGAAGGGAAATTAAACAATGTATGAGTTGAAGAGTTACTCTCATTAGAAGGTGGGCACTGGTAGCTAATCCGCTCTTCCTCCTTTTGTTCTTCGCCCTCCTCGTCATCTTTTTCATCTAATGAGCTCACAGTGTCATCAATTTCTTCTTCCATAGTTTTCTGCAAAATATTAGTCTCTTCTTGGACAGCAGAGACTTTCTCAATAAATGCATCAATATCTGCATTATATTCATATTTCTCATAGCAATATTTAAGTATAGCATAATTTTCAGGTCTATAAACAGCACCATCAAAATCTTCAAGCTTTTCAAACAAAGATTCAATTTCATAAGCACCCTTAAAAGCAACGAATTCTTTTATCCGTTCCACATCATAGTAATCATAAATACCATTAGTATAAGAAGCCAAGGTTTCATTATCATTAAATTTACATGAAAAGGGAAGGTGTGGAGCCTTCATCCTAGAGCAACAAGTATAATCATATCTCAAGCATAAATTTCGAGCATACCAATGCAACATATGAATTTGATCCCATAAGAGTTTCCCTTTTTGAGTCAAGCGATAATCCATAATGTATTCACGTTGATCCAACGTGTCTTCCATTATATAATTGAATGGGGTTTTCTCAGGATTATTAAAATAGTGCATAATATCTTTCACATATATAACGAGCATCGAGGGTTCTAGGAGGTTCACATCTTCATGAGTAGCAAGTACACCTAATTTTTTTGGTATTTCGTGTTTCATATCCATAACTAAAGATAGAGAACAACTTATAACAGAAAACAAAATCTACTTAGTGATAAAGCAAACAAGCACACACGAGAATATTCATCCCACGCTATTGCTCCCCGACAACAGCACCAGAAAAAGGTCTTGATAACCCAAAATTATAGGGAATCAATTGTAGCCTTTCTTGATAAGTAAGAGTGTCGAAGCCAACAAGGAGCAAAAGGTAGAACAAATATTCCCTCAAGTTCTGTCGACCACCGATACAACTCTACGCACACTTAACGTTCACTTTACCTAGAACAAGTATGAAACTAGAAATACTTTATAGGTGTGATAGGATAGGTTTGCAACATAATAAGGAACACGTAAATAAAAGCTAGGGGATGTATAAATAAATAAACAACTAAATTATTTTTAGTAGAGAGCTTTTTGTCACAAGAAATTTATTTGTCCCTAGGCAATCGATAACTAGACCGGTGATCATTATTGCAATTTTATATGAGGGAGAGGCATAAGCTAACATATTTTCTCTATTTGGATCATATGTACTTATGATTGAAACTCTAGCAAGCATCCGCAACTACTAAAGATCATTAAGGTAAAACCCAACCATAGCATTAAACAACCTACTTACTCGGTTTTGTGCTTATGTCACTCACGCCATCCACCATGAGCAAATCATGAACATATTGCAAACCCTACAGCGGATATCCCTCATGCTTGCGCGACATGGAGAGCACCATAGGATAGCACCAATAATAAAACATACAACTCAAACCAATCATGATCATCAATTAACCCATAGGACAAAACGAATCTACTCAAACATCATAGGATAGCCATACATCATTGGGAAATAATATATAGCATTAAGCACCATGTTTAAGTAGAGATTACAATGGGGAGAGGAGTTTTTACACCGGTGCATAGAGGGGGAGAGTTGGTGATGACGGCGGTGAAGTTGTTGGTGTAGATCGCCGTCATGATGATGGCCCCGGCGGCGTTCTGGCACCACCGGGAGAGAGGGGGAGAGATCCTCCTCCTCCTCCTTCCTCTTCTTCTTCCTTGATCTCCCCCCTAGATGGGAGAAGGGTTTCCCTTCTGGTCCATGGCCTCCATGGCAGCGGAGGGGCGGGAGCCCCTCCGAGATTGGATATCCCTCTCTGTTTCCTTCTGTTTCTGCGTTTCCAGATTCTGGCCTTTCACCGTTTCTTAAATTCTCAGAGATCTGTAACTCCAATTGGGCTGAAATTTTAACATGATTTTTATTCGGGTATTAGCTTCCTTGCATCCAAAGGACACCTCCAACCGACCTTCGGGGTGGCCACAAGCTTCCTGGCCGCGCCCTGGGTAGGGGGCGCGCCCCTAGGGCTTGTGGGCCCCTCGGGCATCACGTTGCGTTGATTCTCCACTTCTCAAAATTCACATATATTCCAAAAAAATCTTCGTAATTTTTTATCGCGTTTGGACTCCGTTTGATATGGATTTTTTACGAAACAAAAAAACATGCAACAAATAGAACTGACACTGGGCACTGGGCACTGGGTCAATATGTTAGTCCAAGAAAATCATATAAATTGTTGCCAAAAGTATGTAAAAGTTGTAGAATATTGGCATGGAACAATCAAAAATTATAGATACGACAGAGACATATCAAGTTGGCATGAGTTATTATTGTTGACATCACCCTGAGGTGAATATGTTGGGAGCCAAAACTATAAGCCCTATCTTTCTATGTGTCTGGTTGAAACTTTTTGTTCATGGGTATGTTGCTGTGAGTGTTAGCAATTATAGAAGGTTAAAAGATGGTTGAGTATGTGGACTTGCCTAAAGGCTCCGATACGTGACCCTTCCTAAAATTATGATGAATTGTAGTTGCAAAGTTGACTGAGAACATAGTTTGTTGGGTTACAATAAGGTTTATGCTTTATACTTCAATGTTGTGATGAATTGTTACTTGTTCATGAGAAGTTGTATGATAAAATTTGTGTGATAAATTTTTATGTTAAAGTTCTTTGCTGTCATAATAATAAGCATTATGCTTCTATGCCCATATTTTGTTTTTATCGAGACCTCTCTCTAAGCATGTGGGCATGTTTTTTGATTTTGTTTTTGCTTGAGGACAAGCGAGGTCTAAGCTTGGGGGAGTTGGTACGTCCATTTTACATCATGTTTTCCTACTGTTATTTACAATGTTTTTATGCATAATAATGCTTTATGGGGTAATTCTAATGCCTTTTCTCTCATAATATGCAAGGTTTACACAAAGAGGGAGAATGCCGGCAACTGGAATTCTGGACCTGAAAATGCTACGTCAGAGTTATCTATTCTTCATATCTCCAAATGTTCTGAAAGTTTACGGAGAATTGTTTTGGAATATATAAAAATACTGGAGCAAATAACTACCGGAGGGGGCCACCCTGGTGAGGACAAGACACCAGTTACGAGTTTCATCATAACAAAAATAAAAGTTTCTACGATATGATCGTAGAAGTAAAATATTTGAGTTACGAGTTTGGTCTTCAATTAAAACAACGTGGAATATTTTCACAAAATCATGCCACCTGGAACACCACAGCATAATGGTGTGTCCGAACATCATAACCGTACTATTATTGGATATAGTGTAATATATGATGTTTCTTACCGATTAATCACTATAGTTTTGGGGTTATGCATTAGAGACAGCTGCATTCACGTTAAAAAAGGAACCATCTAAATCCGTTGAGGTGACACCGTACGAACTATGGTTTGGCAAGAAACCAAAGTTGTCGTTTCTTAAAGTTTGAGGTTGCAATGCTTATGTGGAAAAGTTTCAACCTGATAAGCTCAAACCAAAATCGGAGAAGTGCGTCTTCATAGGATACCCAAAAGAAAATGTTGGGTACACCTTCTATCACAGATCCAAAGGCAAGCTATTCATTGCTGAGAATGGATCCTTTCTAGAGAAAGAGTTTCTCTCGAAAGAAGTGAGTGGGAGGAAAGTAGAACTTGATGAGGTAACTGTACCTGCTCCCTTATTGGAAAGTAGTTCATCACAGAAATCTGTTCCTGTGACTACTACACCAATTAGTGAGGAAGCTAATGATGATGATCATGTAACTTCAGATCAAGTTACTACCGAACCTCGTAGGTAAACCAGAGTAAGATCCGCACCAGAGTGGTACGGTAATCCTGTTCTGGAGGTCATGTTACTTGACCATGACGAGCCTACAAACTATGAGGAAGCGATGATGAGCCCAGATTCCGCGAAATGGCTTGAGGCCATGAAACCTGAGATGAGATCCATGTATGAGAACAAAGTATGGACTTTGATTGACTTGCCCATTGATCAGTGAGCCATTGAGATTAAATGGATTTTCAAGAGGAAGACGGACGCTGATAGTAGTGTTACTATCTACAAAGCTAGAATTGTCGCAAAAAGGTTTTCGACAAGTTCAAGGTGTTGACTACGATGAGAGTTTCTCACTCGTATCTATGCTTAAGTCTGTCCGAATCATGTTAGCAATTGTCGCATTTTATGAAATCTGGCAAATGGATAAACAAAACTGCATTCCTTAATGGAGTTATTAAAGAAGAGTTGTATATGATGCAACCAGAAAGTTTTGTCAATCCTAAAGGTGCTAACAAAATATGCAAGCTCCAGCGATCCATTTATAGACTGGTGCAAGCATCTCGGAGTTGGAATATACGCTTTGATAAGTTGATCAAAGCATATAGTTTTATACAGACTTGCGGTGAAGCCTGTATTTACAAGAAAGTGACTGGGAGCACTACAACATTTCTGATGAGTATATGTGAATGACATATTGTTGATCGGAGATAATGTAGAATTATTCTGCAAAGCATAAAGGAGTGTTTGAAAGGAGTTTTTCAAAGAAAGACCTCAGTGAAGCTGCTTACATATTGAGCATCAAGATCTATAGAGATAGATCAAGACGCTTGATAAGTTTTTCAATGAGTACATACCTTGACAATATTTTGAAGTAGTTCAAAATGGAACAGTCAAAGAAGGAGTTCTTGCCTGTGTTACAAGGTGTGAAGTTGAGTAAGACTCAAAGCCCGACCACGGCAGAAGATAGAAAGAGAATGAAAGTCATTCCCTATGCCTTGGCCATAGGTTCTATAAAATATGCCATGTTGTGTACCAGATCTATTGTATACTCTACACTATTTTGGCAAGGGAGTACAATAGTGATTTAGGAGTAGATCACTGGACAGCGGTCAAAATTATCCTTAGTGGAATAAGGATATGTTTCTCGATTATGGAGGTGACAAAAGGTTCGTCGTAAAGGGTTACATCGATGCAAATTTTGACACTAATCCAGATGACTCTAAATCTCAATCTGGATACATATTGAAAGTGGGAGCAATTAGCTAGAGTAGCTCTGTGCAGAGCATTGTTGACATAGAAATTTGCAAAATACTTATGGATCTGAATGTGGCAGACCCGTTGACTAAACTTCTCTCACAAGCAAAACATGATCACACCTTAGTACTCTTTGGGTGTTAATCACATAGCGATGTGAACTAGATTATTGAATCTAGTAAACCCTTTGGGTGTTGGTCACATGTCGATGTGAACTATGGGTGTTAATCACATGGTGATGTGAACTATTGGTATTAAATCACATGGCGATGTGAACTAGATTATTGACTCTAGTGCAAGTGGGAGATTGAAGGAAATATGCCCTAGAGGCAATAATGAAGTTATTATTTATTTCCTTATATCATGATAAATGTTTATTATTCATGCTAGAATTGTGTTAACCGGAAACATAATACATGTGTGAATACATAGACAAACAGTATGCCTCTATTTCACTAGCTCATTGAATCAAAGATGGTTAAGTTTCCTAGCCATAGACATGAGTTGTCATTTGATTAACGGGATCACATCATTAGGAGAATGATGTGATTGACTTGACCCATTCCGTTAGCACAGTACTTGATCGTTTAGTTTGTTGCTATTGCTTTCTTCATGACTTATACATGTTCCTATGACTATGAGATTATGCAACTCCCGTTTATCAGAGGAACACTTTGTGTGCTACCAAACATCACAACGTAACTGGCTGATTATAAAGGTGCTCTACAGGTGTCTCCGAAGGTACTTGTTGGGTTGGCGTATTTCGAGATTAGGATTTGTCACTCTGATTGTCGGAAAGGTATCTCTAGGCCCTCTCGGTAATGCACATCACTTAAGCCTTGCAAGCATTGCAACTAATGAGTTAGTTGCGGGATGATGTATTACGGAACGAGTAAAGAGACTTGCCGGTAATGAGATTGAACTAGGTATTGAGATACCGACGATCGAATCTCGGGCAAGTAACATACCGATGACAAATGGAACAACGTATGTTGTTATGCGGTCTGACCGATAAAGATCTTCATAGAATATGTAGGAGCCAATATGAGCATCCAGGTTCCGCTATTGGTTATTGACCGGAGACATGTCTCAGTCATGTCTACATAGTTCTCGAACCCGTAGGGTCCGCATGCTTAAAGTTTCGGTGACGATTGTATTATGAGTTTATGTGATTTGATGTACCGAAGGTAGTTCGGAGTCCAGGATGGGATCGGGGACATGACGAGGAGTCTCGAAATGGTCGAGACGTAAAGATCGATATATTGGACGACTATATTCGGATATCGGAAAGGTTCCGAGTGATTCGGGTATTTTCGGGCGTACCGGGAAGTTACGGGAATACGAGGAAGAAGTAATGGGCCTCATGGGCCAAGTGGTGGAAGAGAGGAGGTAGGGCGCGCGGCCCCCCTAGCCCAAACCGAATTGGACTAGGGGTCGGCCCCCCTTTCATCCTTTTCCTCCTTCTCCTTCCTTCTCCTTCTCCTCCTTCCTTTCCTCCTCCTAGTAGGAGTAGGAAAGGGGAGTCCTACTCCTACTAGGAGGAGGACTCCTCCTCCTGGCGCGCCCATAGAGGGCCGGCCGGCCTCCCCCCTTGCTCCTTTATATACAGGGGCAGGGGGCACCTCTAGACACACAAGTTGATCAGTTGATCTCTCCCAGCCGTGTGCGGTGTCCCCCTCCACCATATTCCACCTCGGTCATATCGTAGCGGTGCTTAGGCGAAGCCCTGTCTCGGTAGCAACATCATCACCGTCACCACGCTGTTGTGCTGACGGAACTCTCCCGTGAAGCTCTGCTGGATCGGAGTTCGCGGGACATCATCGAGCTGAACGTGTGCAGAACTCGGAGGTGCCGTGCGTTCGGTACTTGATCGGTCGGATTGTGAAGACGTACGACTACATCAACCGCGTTGTTCTAACGCTTCCGCTTTCGTTCTACGAGGGTACGTGGACAACACTCTTCCCTCTCGTTGCTATGCATCACCATGATCTTGCGTGTGCGTAGGAAATTTTTGAAATTACTGCGTTACCCAACAGTGGCATCCGAGCCAGGTTTTATGCGTAGATGTCATATGCGCGAGTAGAACACAAGTGAGTTGTGGGCGATGTAAGTCATACTGCTTACCATCATGTCATACTTTGGTTCGGCGGTATTGTTGGATGAAGCGGCCCGGACCAACATTACGCGTACGCTTACGCGAGACTGGTTTTACCACCGTGCTATGCACACAGGTGACTAGCGGGTGTCGGTTTCTCCAACTTTAGTTGAACCGAGTGTGGCTACGCCCGGTTCTTGAGAAGGTTAAAACAGCACCAACTTGACAAACTATCGTTGTGGTTTTGATGCGTAGGTAAGAACGGTTCTTGCTAAGCCCGTAGCAGCCACATAAAACTTGCACCAACAAAGTAGAGGACGTCTAACTTGTTTTTGCAGGGCATGTTGTGATGTGATATGGTCAAGATGTGATGAGATATAAGTTGTTGTATAAGATGATCATGTTTTGTTGAAGTTATCGGCAACTGGCAGAAGCCTTATGGTTGTCTCTTTATTGCATAAGATGCAAGCGCCAAATAATTGCTTTACAATTATCGCTATGCGATAGCAATAGTTGCAAGAGCAATAGTTGGCGAGACGACCATGTGACGACACATTGATATAGATCAAGATGATGGAGATCATGCTGTCATGCCGGTGACGATGGAAATCATGACGATGTTTTGGAGATGGAGATCAAAGGCACAAGATGATGATGGCCATATCATGTCACATATTTTGATTGCATGTGATGTTTATCTTTTATGCATCTTATCTTGCTTTGATTGACGGTAGCATTATAAGATGATCTCTCACTAAATTTCAAGATAAAAGTGTTCTCCCTGAGTATGCACCGTTGCCAAAGTTCGTCGTGCCCAGACGCCACGTGATGATCGAGTGTGATAAGCTCTATGTCCATCTACAACGGGTGCAAGCCAGTTTTTGCACACGCAGAATACTCAGGTTAAACTCGACGAGCCTAGCATATGCAGATATGGCCTCGGAACACTGAGACCGAAAGGTTGAGCGTGAATCATATAGTAGATATGATCAACATAGTGATGTTCACCATTGAAAACTACTCCATTTCACGTGATGATTAGTTATGGTTTAGTTGATTTGGATCACATGATCACTTAGAAGATTAGAGGGATGTCTTTCTAAGTGGGAGTTCTTAAGTAATATGATTAATTGAACTTAAATTTATCATGAACTTAGTCCTGGTAGTATTAGCATATTTATGTTTTAGATCAATAGCTCGCGTTTAGCTCCCCTGTTTTATTTTTGATATGTTCCTAGAGAAAACTAAGTTGAAAGATGTTAGTAGCAATGATGCGGATTCGATCCGTGATCTGAGGTTTATCCTCATTGCTGCACAGAAGAATTATGTCCTTAATGCACCGCTAGGTGACAGACCTATTGCAGGAGCAGATGCAGACGTCATGAACGTTTGGCTAGCTCAATATGATGACTACTTGATAGTTTAGTGCACCATGCTTAACAGCTTAGAATCGGGAGTTCAAAGACGTTTTGAACGTCATGGATCATATGGATGTTCCAGGAGTTGAAGTTAATATTTCAAGCAAATACCCAAGTTGAGAAATATGAAGTCTCCAACTAGTTCTATAGCTAAAAGATGGAGGAGAATAGCTCAAGCAGTGAGCATGTGTTCAGATTGTCTGGGTACTACAATCGCTTGAATCAAGTGGGAGTTAATCTTCCAGATAAAATAGTGATTGACAGAATTCTCTAGTCACCATAACCAAGTTAGTAGAACTTCGTGATGAACTATAGTATGCAAGGGATGATGAAAACGATTCCCGAGCTTTTCATGATGATGAAATCGATGAAGGTAGAAATCAAGAAAGAGCATCAAGTGTTGATGATTAACAAGACCACTAGTTTCAAGAAAAGGGCAAAGGGAAAGAAAGGGAACTTCAAGAAGAACGGCAAGCAAGTTGCTGCTCAAGTGAAGAAGCCCAAGTCTAGTCCTAAGCCTGAGACTAAGTGCTTCTACTGCAAAGGGACTGGTCACTGGAAGCGGAACTGCCCCAAGTATTTGGCGGATAAGAAGGATGGCAAAGTGAACAAAGGTATATTTGATATATAGATTATTGATGTGTATTTTACTAGTGTTCGTAGCAACCCCTTGGTATTTGATACTGGTTCAGTTGCTAAGAGTAGTAACTCGAAACGGGAGTTGCAGAATGAACAGAGACTAGTTAAGGGTGAAGTGACTATGTGTGTTGGAAGTGGTTCCAAGATTGATATGATCATCATCGCACACTCCCTATACTTTCGGGATTAGTGTTGAACCTAAATAAATGTTACTTTTTGTTTGCGTTGAGCATAAATATGATTGGATCATGTTTGTTACAATACGGTTATTCATGTAAGTTAGAGAATAATTGTTGTTCTGTTTACATGAATAAAACCTTCTATGGTCATACACCCAATGAAAATGGTTTGTTGGATCTCGATCGTGGTGATACACATTTTCATAATATTGAAGCCGAAAGATGCAACGTTAATAATGATAGTGCAACTTATTTGTGGCACTGTTGTTTAGGTCATATTGGTGTAAAGCGCATGAAGAAAATCCATGCTGATGGGCTTTTGGAATCACTTGATTATGAATCAGTTGATGCTTGCAAACCATGCCTCATGGGCAAGATGACTAAGACTCCGTTCTCCGGAACAAGGAGCGAGCAACAGATTTGTTGGAAATCGTACATACTGATGTATGTGGTCGGATGAATATTGAGGCTCGCGGCAGGTATCATTATTTTCTGATCTTCACAGATGATTTGAGCATATATGAGTATATCTACTTAATGAAACACAAGTCTAAAACATTTGAAAAGTTCAAAGAATTTTAGAGTGAAGTGGAGAATCATCATAACAAAAATAAAAGTTTCTACGATATGATCGTAGAAGTAAAATATTTGAGTTATGAGTTTGGTCTTCAATTAAAACGATGTGGAATATTTTTACAAAATCATGCCACCTGGAACACCACAGCATAATGGTGTGTCCGAACGTCATAACCGTACTATTATTGGATATAGTGTAATATATGATGTTTCTTACCGATTAATCACTATAGTTTTGGGGTTATGCATTAGAGACAGCTGCATTCACGTTAAAAAGGGCACCATCTAAATCTGTTGAGGCGACACCGTATGAACAGTGGTTTGGCAAGAAACCAAAGTTGTCGTTTCTTAAAGTTTGAGGTTGCAATGCTTATGTGGAAAAGTTTCAACCTGATAAGCTCAAACCCAAATCGAAGAAGTGCGTCTTCATAGGATACCCAAAAGAAAATATTGGGTACACCTTCTATCACAGATCCAAAGGCAAGCTATTCATTGCTGAGAATGGATCCTTTCTAGAGAAGGAGTTTCTCTCGAAAAAGTGAATGGGAGGAAAGTAGAACTTGATGAGGTAACTGTACCTGCTCCCTTAATGGAAAGTAGTTCATCACAGAAATCTGTTCCTGTGACTACTACACCAATTAGTGAGGAAGCTAATGATGATGATCATGTAACTTCAGATCAAGTTACTACCGAACCTCGTAGGTAAAGCAGAGTGAGATCCGCACCAGAGTGGTACGGTAATCCTGTTCTGGAGGTCATGTTACTTGACCATGACGAGCCTACGAACTATGAGGAAGCGATGATGAGCCCAGATTCCGCGAAATGGCTTGAGGCCATGAAATCTGAGATGAGATCCATGTATGAGAACAAAGTATGGACTTTGATTGACTTGCCCATTGATCGGCGAGCCATTGAGATTAAATGGATTTTCAAGAGGAAGACGGACGCTGATAGTAGTGTTACTATCTACAAAGATAGAATTGTCGCAAAAAGGTTTTCGACAAGTTTAAGGTGTTGACTACGATGAGAGTTTCTCACTCGTATCTATGCTTAACTCTGTCCGAATCATGTTAGCAATTGCCGCATTTTATGAAATTTGGCAAATGGATAAACAAAACTGCATTCCTTAATGGATTTATTAAAGAAGAGTTGTATATGATGCAACCAGAAAGTTTTGTCAATCCTAAAGGTGCTAACAAAATATGCAAGCTCCAGCGATCCATTTATGGACTGGTGCAAGCATCTCGGAGTTGGAATATACGCTTTGATAAGTTGATCAAAGCATATAGTTTTATACAGACTTGCGGTGAAGCCTGTATTTACAAGAAAGTGACTGGGAGCACTACAACATTTCTGATGAGTATATGTGAATGACATATTGTTGATCGGAGATAATGTAGAATTATTCTGCAAAGCATAAAGGAGTGTTTGAAAGGAGTTTTTCAAAGAAAGACCTCGGTGAAGCTGCTTACATATTGAGCATCAAGATCTATAGAGATAGATCAAGACGCTTGATAAGTTTTTTTCAATGAGTACATACCTTGACAATATTTTGAAGTAGTTCAAAATGGAACAGTCAAAGAAGGAGTTCTTGCCTGTGTTACAAGGTGTGAAGTTGAGTAAGACTCAAAGCCCGACCACGGCAGAAGATAGAAAGAGAATGAAAGTCATTCCCTATGCCTTAGCCATAGGTTCTATAAAATATGCCATGTTGTGTACCAGATCTATTGTATACTCTACACTATTTTTGGCAAGGGAGTACAATAGTTATTTAGGAGTAGATCACTGGACAGCGGTCAAAATTATTCTTAGTGGAATAAGGATATGTTTCTCGATTATGGAGGTGACAAAAGGTTCGTCGTAAAGGGTTACATCGATGCAAATTTTGACACTAATCCAGATGACTCTAAATCTCAATCTGGATACATATTGAAAGTGGGAGCAATTAGCTAGAGTAGCTCTGTGCAGAGCATTCTTGACATAGAAATTTGCAAAATACTTATGGATCTGAATGTGGCAGACCCGTTGACTAAACTTCTCTCACAAGCAAAACATGATCACACCTTAGTACTCTTTGGGTGTTAATCACATAGCGATGTGAACTAGATTATTGAATCTAGTAAACCCTTTGGGTGTTGGTCACATGTCGATGTGAACTATGGGTGTTAATCACATGGTGATGTGAACTATTGGTATTAAATCACATGGCGATGTGAACTAGATTATTGACTCTAGTGCAAGTGGGAGATTGAAGGAAATATGCCCTAGAGGCAATAATAAAGTTATTATTTATTTCCTTATATCATGATAAATGTTTATTATTCATGCTAGAATTGTGTTAACCGGAAACATAATACATGTGTGAATACATAGACAAACAGTATGTCACTAGTATGCCTCTATTTGACTAGCTCATTGAATCAAAGATGGTTAAGTTTCCTAGCCATAGACATGAGTTGTCATTTGATTAACGGGATCACATCATTAGGAGAATGATGTGATTGACTTGACCCATTCTGTTAGCATAGCACTTGATCGTTTAGTTTGTTGCTATTGCTTTCTTCATGACTTATACATGTTCCTATGACTATGAGATTATGCAACTCCCGTTTACCAGAGGAATACTTTGTGTGCTACCAAACGTCACAACGTAACTGGCTGATTATAAAGGTGCTCTACAGGTGTCTCCGAAGGTACTTGTTGGGTTGGCGTATTTCGAGATTAAGATTTGTCACTCCGATTGTGGGAGAGGTATCTCTGGGCCCTCTCGGTAATGCACATCACTTAAGCCTTGCAAGCATTGCAACTAATGAGTTAGTTGCGGGATGATGTATTACGGAACGAGTAAAGAGACTTGTCGGTAATGAGATTGAACTAGGTATTGAGATACCGACGATCGAATCTCGGGCAAGTAACATACCGATGACAAAGGGAACAACGTATGTTGTTATGCGGTCTGACCGATAAAGATCTTCATAAAATATGTGGAAGCCAATATGAGCATCCAGGTTCCGCTATTGGTTATTGACCGGATACATGTCTCGGTCATGTCTACATAGTTCTCGAACCCGTAGGGTCCGCACGCTTAAAGTTTCGGTGACGATTGTATTATGAGTTTATGTGATTTGATGTACCGAAGGTAGTTCGGAGTCCAGGATGGGATCGGGGACATGACGAGGAGTCTTGAAATGGTCGAGACATAAAGATCGATATATTGAACGACTATATTCGGACATCGGAAAGGTTCCGAGTGATCCGGGTATTTTCGGGGGTACCAGGGAGTTACGGGAATACGAGGAAGAAGTAATGGGCCTCATGGGCCAAGTGGTGGAAGAGAGGAGGTAGGGCGCGCGGCCCCCCTAGCCCAAACCTAATTGGGCTAGGGGGCCGGGCCCCCTTTCGTCCTTTTCCTCCTTCTCCTTCCTTCTCCTTCTCCTCCTTCCTTTCCTCCTCCTAGTAGGAGTAGGAAAGAGGAGTCCTACTCCTACTAGGAGGAGGACTCCTCCTCCTGGCGCGCCCATAGAGGGGCGGCCGGCCTCCCCCCTTGCTCCTTTATATACAGGGGCAGGGGGCACCTCTAGACACACAAGTTGATTAGTTGATCTCTCCCAGCCGTGTGCGGTGCCCTCCTCCACCATATTCCACCTCAGTCATATCGTAGCGGTGCTTAGGCGAAGCCCTGCGTCGGTAGCAACATCATCACCGTCACCACGCCGTTGTGCTGACGGAACTCTCCCGTGAAGCTCTGCTGGATCGGAGTTCGCGGGACGTCATCGAGTTGAACGTGTGCAGAACTCGGAGGTGCCGTGCGTTCGGTACTTGATCGGTCGGATCATGAAGACGTACGACTACATCAATCGGTCGGATCTTCCGCTTTCGGTCTACGAGGATACGTGGACAACACTCTCCCCTCTCGTTGCTATGCATCACCATGATCTTGCGTGTGCATAGGAAATTTTTGAAATTACTACGTTCCCCAACACTTTGGTCTAAGGGAATGCATTGTGGAGTAGTTATTAGATGATGGGTTGCTAGAGTGACACAAGCTTAAACCCTAGTTTATGCGCTACTTCGTAAAAGACCGATTTGGATCCAAAAGTTTAATGTGATGGTTAGATTTTATCTGAATACTTTTCTCTTAGTTGCGGATGCTTGCGAGGGGTTAATCATAAGTAGGAGGTTTGTTCAAGTAAGAACAATACCTAAGCACCGTTCCACCCACATATCAAATTATCAAAATAGCGAACACGAATCAAACCAACATGATGAAAGTGATATGGTGAAATTCCCATGTACCCTCAAGAACGCTTTGCTTATTATAAGAGACTATTTTGGCATGTCCTTTGCCACAAAAGGATTGGGCTACCTTGTTGCACTTTATTTACCGTTACCGGTACTTGCTCGTTACAAATTATCTTGCTATCAAACTACCTGTTACCAACAATTTCAGTGCTTGCAGAAAATACCTTACTGAAAAGCACTTGTCATTTCCTTCTGCTCCTCGTTGGGTTCGACACTCTTACTTATCGAAAGGACTACTATTGATCCCCTATACTTGTGGGTCATTACTACTCCGCAGATCGCACACACATGTTTTTCAGCCATGTTCCAATAATGGAGCACGTCTCCTGCTGGCAAGGATTGTCAAGCCAGTCTCTAAGTAAATACTCCCCCTGTTCCTAAATATAAGTATTTTTAGAGATTCCAATATGGACTACATTTAGAGTGTAGATTCATATGTAGTCTATATTGAAATGTCTAAAAAGATATGTAGTCCATCTTGGAATCTCTAAAAAGACTTATATTTAGGAATGGAATGAGTAGTATGTTTCAGGCATGCAACTGTAATGTTCGTGCCACATGATGCATCTTATTTGATGGCCATAAAATTGGGCGGAATGGATCCAAAAACAACAATTATTTTGTTCTTAAACTCGATATGATGAAAGCCTATGACACGGTCGAGTGGCAATATCTTGAGGCAGTCATGTTGAAGCTTGGGCTTAACCATCGGTGAGGGATGGTAAGCTTAGTTTTATTTAATGGAAAGAAGCTTCATAAGTTCATACCATCCAGGGGTATTCGGCAAGGAGATCCTATCTCACCCTACCTTTTCTTGTTAGCAACGGAGGGTCTTTCAGGCCTATTAAAATCTAACCAGTCGTCTCACCTAAGTGGGATTGAGGTGGCTTCAACGGCTCTGCCGGTGAACCATCTCCTATTTGCAGATGACAACGTGCTATTTTTCAAGGCAAATGAGGAGGGGCGGAAGAGGGTAATTAAGGAAGGCAAAAGAAAACCTCATTGGGTGTTGTGGCAGGATGCCACAACACCCATCGTTTCAGAGCCCGGGATTCATATATTGAAGAACTGAACACCTTAGAAGTCGTGAAACAACACAGTCCAATGCCCAAGTTGGGTACTAGTAATGTGCAGAGATGGTTGGTGCCACAAAGAGGGTTCTTAAAAATCAATGTGGATGGTGGATTCTCACGAGATAGAGCTACAACAGCAACATCAACTTTTTGTAGAGATGATAATGGACAATATGTGGGAGCCTCGACCATCATTGTAGCAAACATTGTTGATCCGGCGACTGGTGAAGCTCTATCATGTAGGGAAGGACTTTCTTTAGTTGCAGATCTTAATTTATCAACCATCACTGTGGCGTCTGATTGTCAGATGATGGTTGCGATATTTCCCATGAAACTAGGGGAGCCTCCAGTGCAATTATTCAGGAAATCAAGGAGAGATAGAGCTTTTTTAATGATTGTCATTTTATGTATAAAAGTAGAAATTTTAATTACGAAGCTCATAGATTAGCAAAACACGCTTCATCGTTTGGTATAGGTCGTCATGTTTGGTTGGGTCTCCCATATAATCCTATGACAATAGTACCTGTAAACATTCAGACTGCTGATTAATAAAGCGTGTGTTTTGCCTAATAAAAGCAACGCGCTGCTAGCTTCTCAGCCATCCACGTCATTTCTTCTACTACTCCTGAGTGAATAACCTTTTTTTGCTCAATACAAAATTTGAGAGCACGTCTATTTCCGTCCAACCTCGCGCCGCTAGGCGGCCAGCGGCCATCGGGGTCACTCCGCCACTCCGGCCCCACACGACAGAGAGACAACAGCGGCAGCAGGTTAATAATGGCGCTTCGCGCGGCGGAGCTCCGGCGACTCCTCCTCCTCCGCGGCAGGGCGGTCCTCCCGCTCCCGCTCGCGTCGCGCTGCCGGCCGGCGAGCACGGCCGCCCGTGACGACGAGGGAGCAGGGGGCAACGCCTACGACGTGCTTGGGGTGGGAGAGACGAGCTCCTCCGCGGAGATCAAGGCCTCCTTCCACCGCCTCGCGAAGGAGACCCACCCCGACGTCGCTGCCGCCGCCGGTTCCCGCCGGTTCCTTCAGATCCTCGCGGCCTACGAGGTATCTGTTCAGTTCGATTGCTCTAGTATGAATATATGATATGGTACTAGTCAATATCAGACCGTGTGGGTTCTAATTTTGCCACCGGTTGTGGATATGCCCAAATCAATTGTTCATTTGGGAGTTGGAAATTACTTCAGTGCTACTAGTATTTTTGTTTTTGTTCTATTTGCATAGCATAGGTCACTTCACTACAAGAAATGTAATATTTCGCATACTGCTCATGAGACATGAGCCTTTTTTTTACCATGTCGCAGATCCTATCCGATTCGCAGCGAAGAGCTCATTATGACAGCTTCCTGCGCTCGCAGAGGCTAGTTATACAGAAGCATCCCAGGCCATCGCAATATGTATATCCATATCCATATAGTTCAGGCATTGTGATGCCTAGAGAAAGTAATGTTGTCGAGTGGCTTAAATGGTACAGGCTCACTGTCGATGACATTGTTACAAAAAAGAGGATTGCGACGGGTTCAGGTTATTTCGATAGACTTGAGAGTGAACTGTACTCTGCAGTCCATGCTGCATACTATGGCCCCGAGGTTGAGTCCACGGATCTCCTTCCTGATTGCTTTGAAGCCGAGGAGAGGTCTGTGTATGAGACACCTGAGCTATTGCACCTTGTATCTGGCCGTGACCTGCTTGGTATTGTCAGTCTAGTGGATAGCGTCCGAGAGCTGTCTGATGCTTGTCGTGAGAAGCTGACACATTCTGGTTCTGGAGCCTGCGGCTTTTGTCCAAATGTTGCAGTAAATGGGGAGAAATGTTCAATACCTAGGCATGCAGATATTCACAAGCAAGAGAATGAGGATAGTGACAGTATCCCATCAGATGCCTACAAGGACATTGAATTGCAGATATGTGGGAGAGTAGTAGCCACTGCAAATAGGAGGCTCAAGTGCAATTGCATTGACAATTCAGACATGGAAGATCACATACATGTTTTTCTTGTTCCAAATGAGGTGGTTGCACCTGATGTGACACAAGAGCATCTCCTCCTTGGAACAATCACTGGGTTGGACACCAGTGGAGAGGAAGGATCTTGCTGTGTCTATGATGGCCATGGAATAAAGACCCATGTAATTGTTAAGCACAGGACACTGATGGTATGCGTGCCTTTCCCACATTCTATTAGATCAAGTATATGTATGGTTCAGTGTGGAATTTAAGTGCACATTTTAGACGGCATTTTTTGTTGGATATTTCTGCAAATTTGTATGTTGTAGGTTAAACACATGCACTGGTATCAATTTGGAGATGAAGTTTCACCCTGCGAGTGTCGATGTAGCAGGGCTCGGTTGCCACCCAGCAGGTATGTGTTCCTTTCTATGTTGGGTTCTACTCATGCTGCATATTATGGAACCATGAGATTTGTTCCATGCATCAACTGTCTTGGTGAAAAGACTGGATAGGTGATCTTACATAGGTGTTCAGTTCACAGTTACTATTGTTGGAATGATATGCATGTTCACTACTGTAGTACACCTTAAGGCAATTCTTTCTCTCATCCCATTTGTTTAGTGGTGAAAATGTTCTTAGTGAAAGAATTGCCGCAAAACTAGCAAACTCAGAATGCTCTCTGAAAGTAAATAGGAGCATAGCAGCAGCATCCAAGTGAAACACGTCTTGTCAGTTAAGGGTCTTCTTGCGCAAAGAAGATAAAGAATCAGTAGTGCGTTAAAGAATTGTACTACTACTGCTCAACAAGTGCACTGTTTTTTTTAATTAATTTTCACAGGTAAATTGTTCAACAAAATGGATTCAGTGCATATTCACCTGTGAAGTTCTTTGTTTACAGGTTTTGGCTTTTTGAGCCACGGTGTTACATGCATGACACTGGTGGTTGGTACATCGAGACATTTGGGAGAGACAAGAAAGGGAGGACAATTCCATCGCCGAGACATTGGCATGGTGTCAATGAACATTCTGAAAAGTAAGCTTCATAAGGTCTCTTATTGCCTAGGTTGGATTGTTTGGTTGATCTTCCTTTTTTCTAGTTACATACTTACATCTGCGTAATGAGGCAACATAATAATCTCACCAATGTTGGTAATTTCCTAGTTCTGCAGTTTTATAGTCAAGCTTATTGTCCAATATTTTCTTGTCTAGCCAGGCTCTTGTATAATATGATACATGTCTTTCCAGATTTAATTTGCACAAAACCTCATAGGATGCATTCATATGAAAAATATGTTGAAACTCTTGCTTCCAGGACTTCTCTTTTGTGGAAGCTTGAGTTGCAAGGGCTGCAGATCATGACTTATGTTACTTTATGTTAAGTAGATGCTTATTAATTATTTTATGTTAAAATTTACTTGTGTCACTTTGTTGATTCTATCTATTCATTTGTTGCGTCATTATGCACTTAAAACCGAAATGGCAGGAGATTGCATCCAGCACTGTATCTGGTGGCTCTGGCATACAGATCTTTAGATCTTGAGGATGCTCAAAGAAGAAAATGGAGCTTTAGGAGTTTCCTAGAGCTGCAGTTGTCTCATATTCTTCAGTTAAGAAAAAAAATCTTTAGTGGTAAAAAAGGAGTTGATATGGGAGCACCATGAGAAACGAGCAGCAGTTTCAGGAATTCAATGTTCTTGTTTGACAATATCTTTGTGATCACTAAAACTTTCTGAGGCTGTTCACTATTCTGCATGTTTGACGTAAACTATGCTGATGTCTGATGTCCGGAATTACAAACCGATTTCCATGAAATAGATCATCTTACGATGGTAAGCTAGCTATACCCTTGACATTCTTGCATCATGTTCTTTGTTCCTTGCTTGAACTAGCGAATAATGTATTCTTTAGAAGAGCACCCGCCACTATACAACTAAGAACCCTGAATCAAAAATGATATGTTGAAAGGTGAAAGAACTATAGTCTAAATTTATGTAAGCATCTCCACCTGCCATTTTCATAGTGCGTAAGTTAATCTGATCCCTAGGGACACTTCTCTGAACCTTGGTGTGAAATTTGGTCCTTTGCCCTTTAATCTTAAACTGGGAAAATCAATTATATGTTGCTGGAAATGTTTGTATTTATGGATATGTTTCACAGAACATATAATTTCTGACATGTCACTACAAATCTTCAAAGCACATTTTATGTGTTACTCCCTCCGTCCCAAAATAAGTGTCGTGGTTTTAGTTCGGGACGGAGGGAGTATTTTACAGTGGCATAAAAATTTCTTTGAATTTGGCTGTTGCATATCTATGCATTTTAGTTGCATGTCTAACAGAGTAACAGTGGCATGCGGGAATTGACCATTTGTATGCTGATTTTGCAGTGGCATGTAGTTTTTTCATAGTATTGGTGTCAACATTGTGCACATGTTACATGCTTGTATTCTGCACATGCGTATGTATGTTCATAAGTATGTTAATCTGAACTTATGTGGAATATCCTACAGCCATGCTCTTTCATCATATTCTGGCGTGGCGCCTGGCGAAGAAAGTGAGGTGCCAGTTTAATGGCATATTAATTTTACCACTAGAGCAGTAGACAACAGGTGGTGGCACCTGCTGGCTGTGCCATATTCGGCAAGACAAGGCAAAGCTGGTTGAGCTAGCATTAACATCCTAAGGTAGTATGCCACTTCGAAAGTCATTGCATTCTCCGCTGCTATAAAAGTTTAGTTTTTAGCATTTCTGGAGGCCTAGGGTTAGGTTTATCTATTTCCCTTCCTGCAAAAAAAAAGGTTTATCTGTTTCCCAAAGTATAATGAGTACATAAAGTAGTATGTCTGATGGCAAGTGCTGTTCTCAGGAAAATCTTGCGAATTCCCTCAGGAGTGAACTGACTCACACATGCTTTGATAGATTGTTAATGTTTGAGTCAATGAATTGAGCTCCACCTGATGAAAAACCGCCTTTTCTTTTATCCTTGTCTACTCAAAGTCTTGAAGTATCTTCACCTTTTGCTTTTGGGTACTGTAAAGGATACAGAAGGATCCCAACATAGTTGATTTACAAATTTTCGGTCTAACGATTGTCTGAAGAGTACTGAGACAATTTTCCTCAGTGGTCAATCTGGTTAAATACTTCGAGTCTGAATGGTCAGTGGGGAGAGTACTCAACTTAATGGCAAGCAAATTGTAGTACCTCGGTGCTAATTTGTGTTGGAAGCTTTTGGTCTTGTTTGATTTATCCGTTCTGATCTGATATATATGCGGGCTACAGCCTACAGATGCAAGTTTGAGAAGTGTGATCAGCCTTTTTTGGGGGGAGAAAAGACACCCAATGGGCATCTTATAGTATCTGATAACTATTAAGGAAAACAATAGACATTATACAATGGAAACATAATGTAGCAGGAAACGACCAATAATGAATAAAATTATATCGAAAATCATATAATGAATAAAAGTGCATACAAAATCATAATGGTCGTCCTCTTCCTTCAATTATACTCCACAGTTGGAGACTTGGAGTTTGAAAAACGCAATGTACGGGCAGCAAGTGTGATTAGGTCCTTGGTTTGTGCTTTGTATTATAGACTCTGGCTTTAGTGCTCCAAGTTGTGGTCTCAGCCTCTTGGGGGACAAGTGTACAGACGGTTCAATATGAAATATACTGACTTGAGAGCTGTCAGGTATCATGGGCGAAGATGGAACTGCGAAGCCCTTACAAGCATTTGAATGGTTGAAATCTCCCACGGGCTTTTAACTGTCTGCAGATCTTGCAGTTTTTCTAACACAGTAAATTGTTAATATATGTTGGCCAGCTCTGATGTGGACTTATTCCATATGAAATGTATTCCGTCTGTTCAAAATGAATTGAAATTTCAGCTTTGTCCTAAGTCAAACTTATCTGTATTTGACCAAGCATATAGAAAAGGTATGCTAATATCTACGGCATCAAATATATATAATACAAAAGTATATTTTATAATGAATTTGATGAAACTAATTTGATATTGCGAATGTTGATGTACTTTTCTGTAAATTTAGTCCAACTTGCAGAAGAATGACTTGAAGACAAAGATAGAACTTCCATTAATTTAGAATAGCTAGTACTCACTCCGTCCCAAAATAAGTATCTTAACTTTGTACCAAGGTTGTATATTAAAGTTAAAACATTTATTTTGGGACAGAAGGAGTACAATTTAGGAGAAGGAATCTGTAAACAGATTATGAGCGGGTTTTTGGCTTTCTACCGTAGAAACTTTTGGCTACCGGATATCAAAATCCAAGTTTGACTTTGTCAATTTTAAAACTTCACAACTTAACTCTTTTGCACTCCACATTGTCGATCCGCATGAATAGATCACACGAATAGGCTATAATGTGGAGTGTGGACTATAATGTGTATTACAAATACCGATCCCATGACAAACCAAATGAAAGCTTATTTAGATACTACTTAAGATTTCATGCATTTACGAAAGTTCCATCGAAACATTTATTGTGCTCTAGAAGACAATGGTAAGAGACGATGCACTGAGAGAGTGACCTCTAAAAGACAATTGTTATGTTTCAAATATAGACTTGCATTTTTGTAAGATTGTATGTTCGTGTTTTGTATATTTTCTAAAAAAATTCTACGATTTTGTAAAACACTAAAGATGTTGATTCCTCCCGGTGCATCAAATACTTTCCCGACGCTGATTTCTTTTTTGAAAAGGAGGATTACCCCGGTCTCTGCATTGAGCGACGCACACAACCATATTTATTGTGTTATTCGACAAGGCCTTACAAAATAAATACATAGATCAACTCAAAGACACCTTCCTGGCGAACTACCTACAAGATTGATGATGTGCTCTGACCTCGTGCCACACACAACTAAAAATCTGGTGACCTTGCCAAACCTGCTCGCTGGCTAGCCGGGAGCACTAATCGGTCTAGCAGACACTCGACGTGCACCGCATGCGCATGCTGTAGAATTTGTCGGTGCCTTCTTTTCTTCCGCAACCCCATCTTCAGGAGCAATCAATGCACTAAACTTGCCAGACCTTTCTCCCATCGACGCCAACACGACGCTAGACAGTGTCAGCCTCCTACGTGCGCGCCCGTGACGGTGTCCAGCGCTGACCCAGCTGCACCTAGCCGCCAAGAGTCGTTGTTATCAATACTGTAAATGCACGTCGTCCCACCTTGGTCACCGCATGAGAAGCATACAGAGACATGCGCCCAACCACCAAGCCAAACACTTGCCCCTCCAGTCGATGTACAACCCCAAAGATGATACCCCCATGGGGGTGACGATGCAGGAACCTCGCCATCATTTGATCCGGAAAAACGCGAATCTTGGGTTTCCCCTAGGGAATACAGGGAATGTGAATCATCCCACAACGCCTCCAACAAGGTAATGATGCCCGCTGGCACTGCCGTTGACGGTTCTGTCCGAGGCCGAACCAAGCCTTCACTAGCAAATTCGCGCCCATCCCTGTCTGGACCACCAAATCGACCTCCTCCGTCATCCAACACGCCCATGGGTGACATATACTGTAGGGAAACCGCACGACCGGAGCGCATCACCGCCTGGAACCACCGCCCCGCATGGGTGAGCCATCGACGATGGAGGGGCCCTCACCGCTGCGTCGCCGACGCCAAATGACGCACACGTCTAGAACACCCACACGAATCTCCACCGCAACCGCATTCCAGAGCCGCTGCAGAGGAAGGCCCCGTCGCCGCCATCATCCCCCGCCTGGGTTTTGCCTAGCGGAGCTCTGGCAGTGGCGAGGAGAGGGGCGACGACGACTCAAAGCTCTAGATTGAGAGGGAGAGGGAGAGGAGAGGGCGGCGGTGGCTCCTCTGGCTTTGGATCGGTAGCTCCTTTCCCGTTGCTGATATACCCCAAGGTGGTTGTGTGTGTTTGTATTTTTTTAAAGATACCCAAAGGGCATCTTATATTTGATATTTATCATGAAAAAAATAGTCAGTATAATGAAAAGAACAACTGCACACAGACCGACCAGTACAAATAACAAAATAAAATTGTATTGCAAAATATACCAGCCTTCTTCTTCATCTGATTGTACGTCATCCACTAGAGATTAAAATCACACCAAAACCAATAAAAAAAGAGATACCTGCAAATGCCCTCATCATACCAAGCTTTAAAGATCGCAATAACCGCTCACCCTTCAGATGAGATCTTAAAGTCACTGAAGAAACATATGTTGGAGCATCACCCCACGCAAAACAGGTTTGCAATCCATCACCACTGGTCCAAAGGGTTGGAGAAACTGGATCATGCGCAGAACAACACCGAAGAAGATGTGAAAGTCGTCACACCACTGGTCCAAAGGGTTGGAGAAACCGGATCATGCGCAGAACAACACCGAAGAAGATGTGAAAGTCGTCACACCACTGGCCAACCAATTGCTCTCCTTGAAGGACACGCCAACTGCTAAGATCTAAAGAGAGCCAACAAATCTAGGAACACAACTCTCACATGCCTGATGACCCACAAGTATAGGGGATCAATCTAGTCATTTCGATAAGTAAGAGTGTCGAACCCAACAAGGAGCAGAAGGAAATGAGACAATTTTCAGCAAGATATTCTTTGCAAGAATTGAAACTGACGGTAACAGATAGTTTGGTAGCAAGGTAATTCGTAACAAGTAACAAGTAGCAATAATAACAAAAGTGCAGCAAGGTGCTCAATCCTTTTTATAGCAAAGGACAAACCAGAATGGTATCTTATAACTAGCAAAGCGTTCTCGAGGACACATGGTAATTATCGTGTAGTCACTTTCATCATGTTTATTTGATTCGCGTTCGCTATTTTGATAATTTGATATGTGGGTGGACCAGTGCTTGGGTGTTGTTATTACTTGAACAAGCATCCCACTTATGATTACCCCCTCTCGCAAGCATCCGCAACTACGAAAGAAGAATTAAGATAAATCTAACCATAGCATAAACATATGGATCCAAATCAGCCCCTTACGGAATAACACATAAACTATGGTTTAAACTTCTGTCACTCTACCAACCCATCATCTACTTATTATTCCACATTGCCTTCTCTTAGGCCAAAATATGGTGAAGTGTCATGTAGTCGACGTTCACATGACACCACTAAAGGAAGCAATAACATACATATCATCAAAATATTGAACGAATACCAAATTCACATTCACTTATAATCGGACTTCTCCCATGTCCTCAAGAACAAAAGTAACTACTCACAAATCATATTCATGTTCAAGATCAGAGAGCATTAAGAATTTGAACATATAATCTTCCACCAAATAAACCAACTAGCATTAATACAAGATGTAGTCAACACTACTAGCAACCCAGAGGTACCAATCTGAGGTTTTGGAATAAAGATTGAATACAAGAGATGAACTAGGGTTTGAGTTGAGATGGTGCTGGTGGAGATGTTGATGAAGATTGATCCTCCCACGATGAGAGGATCGTTGGTGATGTCGATGGCTTCAATTTCCCCCTCCTGGAGGGAAGTTTCTTCGGGGGAATCAATCTGTCGGAGAGCAAAAGGGCTCCTGCCCGGGTTCCGCCTCGAGATGGCGGCGCTTCGTCCCGAAAGTCTTCTTGTTACTTTTCTAGGGAAAATAGCCTCATATAGCAAACGATGGGCACCGAAGGCCTGCCAGGGGCCCCATAAGCTAATAGGGCGCACCCAGGGGTGGGACGCACCCCTTGAGCTTGTCGCTCCTTGGTGGCCCCCCTCCTAATATTTGTTGGGAAACGTAGTAATTTCAAAAAAGTTGCTACGCACATGCAAGATCATGGTGATGCATAGCAACGAGAGGGGAGAGTGTGTCCATGATGACCCACAAGTATAGGGGATCTATCGTAGTCCTTTCGATAAGTAAGAGTGTCGAACCCAACGAGGAGCAGAAGGAAATGATAAGCAGTTTCCAGCAAGGTATTCTCTGCAAGTACTGAAATAAGTGATAACCGATAGTTTTGTGATAGGATAATTTGTAACGAGCAACAAGTAACAAAAGTAAATAAAGTGCAGCAAGATGGCCCAATCCTTTTTGTAGCAAAGGACAAGCCTGGACAAACTCTTATATAGAGAAAAATGCTCCTGAGGACACATGTGAATATCGTCAAGCTAGTTTTCATCACGTTCACATGATTCGCGTTCGGTACTTTGATAATTTGGTATTTGGGTGGACCGGTGCTTGGGTAGTGACCTTACTTGGACAAGCATCCCACTTATGATTAACCTCTATTGCAAGCATCCGCAACTACAACAAAAGTATTAAGGTAAACCTAACCATAACATGAAACATATGGATCCAAATCAGCCCCTTACGAAGCAACGCATAAACTAGGGTTTAAGCTTCTGTCACTCTAGCAACCCATTACTTCCCAATGCCTTCCTCTAGGCCCAAATAATGGTGAAGTGTCATGTAGTCGACGTTCACATAACACCACTAGAGGAGAGACAACATACATCTCATCAAAATATCAAACGAATACCAAATTCACATGACTACTAATAGCAAGACTTCTCCCATGTCCTCAGCAACAAACGTAACTACTCACAAAGCATATTCATGTTTATAATCAGAGGGGTATTAATATGCATATAGGATCTGAACATATGATCTTCCACCAAATAAACTAACTAGCATCAACTACAAGGAGTAATTAACACTACTAGCAACGTACTAGCACCAATCCCGGACTTGGAGACAAGAATTGGATACAAGAGATGAACTAGGGTTTTGAGAGGAGATGGTGCTGGTGAAGATGTTGATGGAGATTGCCCTCTCCCGATGAGAGGAGCGTTGATGATGACGATGGCGATGATCCCGGAGGGAAGTTTCCCCGGCAGAACAGTTCCGCTGGAGCCCTAGATTGGATCCGCCTAAGGTTCCGCCTCGTGACGGCGGAGTTTCATCCGAGGAGATGACTTATGATTTTTTTCCTCATCGAAAGACTCCATATAGAAGAAGATGGCCATTGGAGGGCCACCAGGGGGCCCATGAGGTAGGGGGGCACGCCCAGGGGGGTAGGGCGCGCCCCCCACCCTCGTGGACAGGGTGTGGCCCCCTGGTGAACTTCTTGCGCTCAGTATTTTTTATATATTCTGAAAACGTCTTCCGTGAAGTTTCAAGACTTTTGGAGCTGTGCAGAATAGGTCTCTAATATTTGCTCCTTTTCCAGCCCAGAATCCCAGTTGCCGGCATTCTCCCTCTTTATGTAAACCTTGTAAAATAAGAGAGAATAGGCATAAGTATTGTGACATAATGTGTAATAACAGCCCATAATGCAATAAATATCGATATAAAAGCATGATGCAAAATGGACGTATCAGTCCACGTACCCTCGTAGACCGAAAGCGGAAGCGTTAGCACAACGCGGTTGATGTAGTCGTACGTCTTCACGATCCGACCGATCAAGTACCGAACGCACGGTACCTCCGAGTTCTGCACACGTTCAACTCGATGACGTCCCTCGAACTCCGATCCAGCCGAGCTTTGAGGGAGAGTTCCGTCAGCACGACAGCGTGATGACGATGATGATGTTCTACCGAAGCAGGGCTTCGCCTAAGCACTGCTACGATATTATCGAGGTGGATTATGGTGGAGGGGGGCACCGCACACGGCTAAGAGATCCAAGAGATCAATTGTTGTGTCTCCAAGGGGTGCCTCCCTCCCCGTATATAAAGGAGTGGAGGAGGGGGAGGGGGGCGGCCACCCTAGGCGCGCCCCATGAGGAGTCCTACTCCCACCGGGAGTAGGACTCCCCCCTTCCATGTGGGAGTATGAGAGGAGAGGGAAGGAAAGAGAGGGGGAAAGGAAAGGGGGAAGAGGGCGCGCGGCTGCCCTTGGCCGCCCCTCCTCTTCTCCACTAGGGCCCAATAGGCCCATTAGTCTCCCCGGGGGGTTCCGATAACTCCGCGGTACTCCGGTATATGCCCGAAACTCCCCGAAACCATTCCGGTGTCCGAACATAGTCGTCCAATATATCGATCTCAACTCTTCGTTATGTCCGTGATCACATCCAGGACTCTGAACTACCTTCGGTACATCAAAACACATAAACTCATAATATAACCGTCATCGAACTTTAAGCGTGCGGACCCTACAGGTTCGAGAACTATGTAGACATGAATGAGACACGTCTCCGGTCAATAACCAATAGCGGAACCTGGATGCTCACATTGGCTCCCACATATTCTACGAAGATCTTTATCGGTCAAACCGCATAACAACATATGTTGTTCCCTTTGTCATCGGTATGTTACTTGCCCGAGATTCAATCGTCGGTATCTCAATACCTAGTTCAATCTCGTTACCGGCAAGTCTCTTTACTCGTTCCGTAATACATCATCCCGCAACTAACTCATTAGTTACAATGCTTGCAAGGCTTAAGTGATGTGTATTACCGAGTGGGCCCAGAGATACCTCTCCCACAATCGGAGTGACAAATCCTAATCTCGAAATACGCCAACCCAACAAGTACCTTCGGAGACACCTGTAGAGCACCTTTATAACCACCCAGTTACGTTGTGACATTTGGTAGCACACAAAGTGTTCCTCCGGTAAACGGGAGATGCATAATCTCATAGTCATAGGAACATGTATAAGTCATGAAGAAAGCAATAGCAACATACTAAACAATCAAGTGCTAAGCTAACGGAATGGGTCAAGTCAATCGCATCATTCTCCTAATGATGTGACCCTGTTAATAAAATGAAAACTCTTTGTCTATGGCTAGGAAACATAACCATCTTTGATTCAATGAGCTAGTCAAGTAGAGGCATACTAGTGACATTCTGTTTGTCTATGTATTCACACATGTATCATGTTTTTGGTTAATATAATTCTAGCATTAATAATAAACATTTATCATGATATAAGGAAATAAATAATAACTTTATTATTGCCTCTAGGGCATATTTCCTTCAGTCTACCACTTGCACTAGAGTCAATAATCTAGATTACACAGTAATGATTCTAACACCCATGGAGCCTTGGTGCTGATCATGTTTTGCTCGTGGAAGAGGCTTAGTCAACGGGTCTGCAACATTCAGATCCGTATGTATCTTGCAAATCTCTATGTCTCCCACCTGGACTTAATCCCTAATGGAGTTGAAGCGTCTCTTGATGTGCTTGGTTCTCTTGTGAAATCTGGATTCCTTTGCCAAAGCAATTGCACCAGTATTGTCACAAAAGATTTTCATTGGACCCGATGCACTAGGTATGACACCTAGATCGGATATGAACTCCTTTATCTAGACTCCTTCATTTGCTGCTTCCGAAGCAGCTATGTACTCCGCTTCACATGTAGATCCCGCTACGATGCTTAGTTTAGAACTGCACCAACTGACAGCTCCACCGTTTAATAAAAACACGTATTCGGTTTGTGATTTAGAATCGTCCGGATCAGTGTCAAAGCTTGCATCGACGTAACCATTTACGACGAGCTCTTTGTCACCTCCATAAACGAGAAACATATCCTTCGTCCTTTTCAGGTGTTTCAGGATGTTCTTGACAGTTGTCCAGTGATCCACTCCTGGATTACTTTGGTACCTCCCTGCTAAACTAACAACAAGGCACACATCAGGTCTGGTACACAGCATTGCATACATGATAGAGCCTATGGCTGAAGCATAGGGAACATCTTTCATTTTCTCTCTATCTTCTGTAGTGGTCGGGCATTGAGTCTTACTCAACTTCACACCTTGTAACACAGGCAAAACCCTTTTCTTTGCTTGATCCATTTTGAACTTCTTCAAAACTTTGTCAAGGTATGTGCTTTGTGAAAGTCCAATTTCTGTATGGTGAAGAAGATCTGAAGAACATGGGTCTCAAAGAAAATTTTGACTGGTCTGCACCTCCACTGAAGAAATTCAAGAAGGTCCAGGTTCCTTCTCTGGTGGCCAGCTCATATTCTTCATCGCGCGACACTGATGAACATGAAGATTTGGATGACACTGTGGCAGGCCCTACATCAACAAACAACCCAAACAACATTGGCGCTCCTTCTTCAACATGATTATCTTCAGGGGCGTTAGTCCTCATTTTGGATCCTTTTGGTCATTCGATGACAAAGGGGGAGAAATATGAGTTAGTCTTCAAGCGGGTCTACTATATGGGCTTTTTTTGTTGCTAAGTTACAACTCTCGTTCTTCTGAAACTTTATTGAATCGAGTTGTAATCTTAAACCCGATGGTGCTCTAATACTTTTGATGCACTATTCTGCATGCTTATTCCTCGTTGATATTATTGCACGCATGCTGAATTTCATCAGGCACCATATTTCATCATGCATTTCAAATTCTTCATATTATATGTTAAATGCGTGTATGAATTACAAGATATAGGGGGAGATCTCCATGATTCAACTCTTCAAGTGTGCATTGCTTCAAAGGAAAATTCCTCACTATGCACATCTTCAGGGGGAGTTCTTCTATATCTTGCAATCAAATTCCTCAATATCAGTAGTTACACTTCATATGTTTATCCCCGTTGAAAACTTAACCTATATTGTCATCAATCACCAAAAAGGGGGAGATTGTAAGTGCATCTAGTGCCCCTTAGTGATTTTGGTGTATTGAAGACTTATAGGTTAAGGGACTAATGCATTTGTGAGTGTACACAGGTCTATAAGTCTATGAGGAGTTTGATATTTACAGGAAAAGTCGACCCCTAAAAATGAATATCTTCAACTAAAGATTTTGGTATCTCTGAAGACTTTCATGAAGACTTTGAAAGTGAAGAAACTGGTGTGTCCGTGAAGACTTGATATTCATGCGAGGAATATGAAGCTTGAAGACTTTCGTTTTCATAGTTTTGTTTTTCTCTTTCTTGAGTCATAGGAAACACCGTACTGTTAAAGGGGGTCAAGGAAATACTAAGGAAGAATTTCCATGTGATGCTCAACTCAAAATCCTACACCTACCAATCCCTTCGAGTGAAGCCATTGGAAATCTCATACAGTTCAGCCAATTTCTTCAGTGACAGAGACGAAGTTCTTCTGGTCTCTGAGGAATTTGTCCTGACTGAGGAGTTAGGAATTCGCCAGTGCGGATTACCTACACAATGAGGAACATGATAGCCCTGAGGATTTTACTACTCAAAATTCTGACCGTTGCTGTGCTATGCGCCAGCTGTCCCAAAATATCTATCCACCTAACGGTCATATCATTGAAGGGCATTTATGTCTTATCATGTCGGGCTGCTCCCTAGGTTATAAATAGCCGCCCCTACAACCACTAGCTGGTTGGCTGCTCCGAGAGAAATTGACACTTGTCATTTGAGAGCAACCCATCCTCTGAGGACTTTGAGCGAAAATCATCAAGTGAGCAAAAACCAAAAACCCAAAACCCAAACACCTACAAACCCCAAGTGATTGAGCATCACTGAAGAGATTGATCCTGCGTGGATCCGACGCTTGTTACCTTTGAAGACTGTGCTTCTTCCAGACGGTTAGGCGTCATGGTCTAGAGCATCCAAGAGGAATTGTGGATCGCGGAGTGACCAAGTTTGTGAAGGTTTGGAAGTCGCCTGAAGACTTACCAAGAGTGATTGGACGAGGTCTGTGTGACCTTAGTTCAAGGAGAATACGGTGAGGACTGGGTGTCCTGAGCTGCGTGTTCAGGACTAGGTGTCCGGGACTGTGTGTCCTCGAGTTTAAATACTCAGCCGCTCCAACCAGACGTACAACTGAGATAGCAGTTGGAACTGGTCTACCAAATCATTGTCTTCACCAAGCTTACTGGTTCTATTTCCTCAACTCTTTCATTTCCTCATAACTGTGTTGTGTGTTTGTTCTGTGTTTGAAGACTTTGACTGAAGACTTTCTCAATTTCCTCAGTTCAAATTCTTCAGTCTGTTTGTCTTCATCCTGTGTTATCCTATGATTACGCTTCCTGTACTCTATGCCTGTCTTCATTTCATCATGATGACTATGCTTGTATTCTATTATGTTTACTTTTGAGTACTTATTCCGCTGCTAGTAGTTCTTCGCTAAGGAATTTCCTCACCGGCAAATTCCTTAGTGAAGAATTTCATAAAAATCGCCTATTCACCCCCCCTCTAGTCGATATAACGCACTTTCAATTGGTATCAGAGAAAAGGTACTCCCTTGTTCTGTGTGATTTTGGTTTAACCGCCTGGAGTTTTAGTTATGTCGACCGCAGGTATGATCAAGGTCTCTGCTTGGTGTCCTACCTTCGATGGGACGGACTACCCCTACTGGAAGAAGATGCGAATGCATCTTGAAGCAATTGATAACGATCTCTGGTATGTTGTGGAAAATGGTGTTCCCTTAGTCACACCTTCTCTGAATGCTGCTGATGTGAAGAGATTCAAGCAACTCGACTCTCAAGCGAAGAATATCATATGTGGCCATCTGAGCAAAGGACAGTATGGCAGAGTGAGTGCTTTGGAGACAGCAAAGCTTATCTGGGACAGGTTGTCCAAAGTGAATGAAGGAGTCTCAACTCAGCGTGACTCTCGAGTTGACGTTCTTAGCAATCTCTTCAACCGCTTCAAAAGACTCGACAATGAAAATGTTCAACAAACCTTCGATCGCCTCACTGACATCTCAAATGAGCTTCAAGCACTTGGTGCCACTGACATCACCGACCATGAGGTGGTGAAGAAATTGCTGAGATCGCTTGATTCCTCATTTGACACTCTGGCATTGATGATACAAGAACGTGCTGATTACAAGTCACTTGATCCCGCTGATATTCTCGAGAGGCTAAATACTCATGAGTTCCAACTTGCTGAAAAGAGAGATCTCTATGGTTCAAGCTATGGCAGATCACGTGCACTGAAGGCCAAGGTAGTATCTAAGTCCGAAGATGAAGACTCTGGTAGCAGCCTTGGTGATCCTGAAGAACTGAGCCATGATCTGGCTCTGCTCGTGAATAAGTTTCAAAATTTCTCAAGACGTGGTCGCTTTGGAAGATCCTCAAGGAGCAATGATTCCTCACCCAGTGACTACAAGAAGAGGCTCTGCCACAAGTGCAAGAAACCTGGACATTTCATTCAAGATTGTCCTCAGCGGGAAAAGGAATCAAAGAAGAAGAAATACAAGGATTACAGTTCTGATGATGGAAGAAAAAGAAGAAATCCACAAAATCTTCATCATCAAAATCCTCAAAGTCTTCATATCACAAGAAGAGTAGCTCCAAGAAGGCTAGGGCATTCATTGGCAAGGAAGTGGACTCTGAGGTTGAATCTGAAGAAAATGAGGAAGAGGAGACATCTGAGGAGTCCGAATCCGGAGTGGCGAGCCTAGCTCTCGCTACTGCATTCGTCAGCAAGTCTATCTTCAACACTGAAGAAAATGACCTCACCAACAAGGCTGATGAAAGCGATGATGACTACGCTCCCACCTATTGCTTCATGGCAAAGGGTGCCAAGGTACTCAAATATACCTCCTCTGAATCAAGTGAGAATGAATCTGATGAAAACCTTAAGCCCAACTATTCTAAACTTGCTAAGATTGCTATAAAACAACAAAGGGCTTTAGAAAAAGTTCAAAACATGCTAAATAAAAGTGATGATATGTTGGGTGAAGAAATGGATCACAGTGAAACCTTGACTGAAAATCTTCAGAGACTTCAGTCCAAGCTTGAGAAACTTCAAAGTCATCATAACACTCTCTTATCGGATCATGAGAAGCTTTCTTATGAATTTCTTCAAAGAAATCAAGATCTTGAAAAGCTAAGAGTGAGTTATGAAGATCTTCAGAAGGAGCGCGATTCATTACTTGCTCAACAAATCAGCGCTTCTCAGGAATAATTTGTTCCTCCATGCTTGAAGTGCATTGAATGTGAATCTGCTAATTCTTCACCTGAATGTTCAAATGCTGCTAATGTTTCAAATTCTTCACATGCCTCTGCTATCACTAATTCCTCATCTGAGGACCTTGCTAGTATCACTAACAATGCAGGGCTGAAGGAATTGTACACGACAGGCATGTACAAAAGCCTCAAAGGGCATCAGGCTCTTTGTGATGTGCTTAAAAAGCAGATCCTCAACAGGAACCCTAGGAAAGAGGGTATCGCCTTTGAGAGGAAACTCAATGCTGATGGTACATATTGGAAGCCTGAGCAGTACCCCAAAACTACATGGGTTGCTGCAAAGGGACCTCCAGTTGATCCATCTAACTTATCTGAATTTGCATGTGAAACTCCTCATTCTGATGATGAGTCAATTGACTCCAACTATAAACTGTTCAAAAATCAGAATGGTGAAGTATTTGCTAGATATGTTGGCACTAACTGCAGGAACAGCTCCCCTATGAAGAAAATCTGGGTTCCCAAAAGATGCCTTGAAAATCTTCAGGTGAATGTCATCATGACGCCACCTGTGAAGAATAGGAACCCCAGATCAGGCACTAACCCGTCTGTTTAGCAGGGAAGATCTAAGGATTATGGATATGTGCATTATTCTTCAAATCATTATGTCCATAAGTCCTCGAAGAATTTCTCTGCTTACTCTTATGCTTATTCTAACCCCTCTTATGTGAAACGAAATGGACTGGCTTCTATGCCATCCTTCTCGTATGGAGCTCGCAGAATGATGAACTCTTTGCCACCCCTTCAGATGTGGGTGGTGAAGAAAAAGAAATAATCTCTTCTGCAGGGTTAGGTCTCCAGACGCACATAATCGTCTGAAGAATTTGCTGGAGACCTGAGCATGCCTGATAGGACGCAGGCTAATCATGAAGAAACGAACTCTCATTTCTCACGTCCTCATACTGCTTTATCAATTCTTTTACTTGATGAAATTGATCTGATGAATTGATGTCATATTCTTCACTGATGAAGTATATGAGTTTGTAAGCTGCACTAATTCGTCTGCAGGATGATCAACCTAAAGCCACTGAGTGGGTCCTCGATAGTGGATGTACAAACCACATGACTGGTGACAAGAATCTATTGATGGATGCTCCATTATCTCCGTCGCATCTGAAGCATATCATCTTTGCTGACAAAGGCAAAAGTCAGGTATTGGGTCTAGGTAAGGTTGCGATTACAAAGGATCGACACATGGACAAGGTCATGCTTGTTGAGTCCTTAGGATACAACCTTATGTCTGTCTTAATGCTTTGTGATCTTGATATGGTTGTTTTCTTTGGCAAGTACCGTTGTGTTGTGGTTATGGAAGCTGACAATTCCAAAGTCTTCGAAGGCTTTAGGAGAGGAGACCTGTATATTGTTGATTTCTCTACAGGACCACAACCAGCCGTGTGCTTACTTGCAAAAGCTTCAGAAGGCTGGCTCTGGCATCGACGACTTGGTCATGCAGGCATGAGGAATTTGCACACGCTTGCGAAGAAGAAGCATGTCATTGGCATCGAGAATGTCAAATTCCTCAAGGATCACCTATGCGGAGCCTGTGAAGCTGGGAAGATGACGAAGGCCAAGCATCCAGCAAAGACTATCATGACCACCACTCGCCCGTTTGAATTGCTTCACATGGATCTCTTTGGTCCTAATCATTATTCTGCTATTTCAAATGAAGCATCTCAATATGGCTTTGTTATTGTTGATGATTATTCTCGCTATACATGGGTACACCTTGTTACTTACAAACATGAAGTGCAGGAAGTCTTCAAACGATTTTCCTCGAGGGCTTCAACCAACTTTGGTGTGAAGATCAAGCACATCAGAAGTGACAATGGCACTGAGTTCAAGCATTCTGGTCTCGATGACTATCTTGATGAACTTGGTATTACTCATGAGTTATCTTGTCAGGACCCCGATTCCAAGTCACTTCGATCTAGCCGGTAACACCTCATATCACTTTGCGGCCTCACGCACGGTATTCCCACGGGTGTCGCCTTACCATGGTCCGGGACCGTTTGCACCTTTTGGCTCACGTATATGATAGTGTCGCTAGCATCCATATGACAGAGAACCCGGGCTGACATGGCTAGTCGTGAACCCAAAGCGGCACTAACCTATGGGAACAGGCATACATGAATCACATCGAGCGTGTCGGTCAGCAGCGTGTGAATCCGGGCTGTAGTGCTGGGCTAACAGGACTCCGGATGTCACCGCGTGACATTTCCCCGAAGGGACAGACACAGGAACAAAGTGAAACACATGCCGGCCAGTCAAGTGTCCTGAGCAGTAGTGCTGGGCTAACAGGACTCCGGTGAACCGGGCTGTAGCGGACTACTATGGCTCATGGAAGCACTAGACTACATTTCCCCATAAGAGAGACGACCAAGGATAAACAACTAGATTGTCGGATCCCACACATACCAAGCATTTCAATCATACACACAATATGCTTGATATGTGTAAATACAACATGGCATCACAACATAACTCTATGACTCAAAGTATTTATTCATTAGGCTCTGAGGAGCGAGGTATTACAAACATGGGTCTCATGACCCCACATTCAGAGCATACAAGTCAAAACACAAGCAGAATCTTAACATGTCTGAGTACAGACATCTATAAATGAAAAAGGCTGAGAAGCCTGACTATCTACCAGATCCTGCCGAGGGCACAAGTTCGTAGCTGAGGTATCAAGCTAAATGTCGAAGTCCACGCGGAACTACTAGCGAGACCGAAGTCTCTCTGCAAAACACAAATTAAACAAACGTGAGTACAAAGGTATCAGAACTAAACTACATAGAACTACATAGCAAGACTTACATCAGAACTAAACTACATATGCATCGGTATCAACAAGGGGGGTGGTGGAGTTTAACTACAGCAAGCCAACTTTGACTCAGTGGTTAACCTGAACTACGATTGCAAGCAACTCTTTTGAGGTGGCGCACACGAGTCCACATATTCACCATTCAATACACCACTATGGATCCGCTCCCGTCTCCCTACGAGAACGCCATCCATAGCACTCATACTTATCTTGCGAGTTTTAGAGTATCCACTTTCACTTGTCTATGAACTGTTATAGGCAACCCAGAAGTCCATTACCGCGGAAACGGCTATTCGAATAGATGATGTTAACCCTGCAGGGGTGTACTTCCTCACACACGCTCTCACCACTTACCGCCGTTTACACGACACGTACTCGGCAACCTTCAAGCGGAAGCCCAACGAGGGTGTCGGCCACGGCCTACCTAAACACTCAAGTCTCTAGTCCAGGTTTATCGCCTATCCAGGTTCCATCCGCAGGGAGTCCGGCCGAGGTTTCCACATACGGCCCCGAACGATGTGAACAGGGTTCCCGGGACACCAAACGGGCGCCCGGTACACCGTGCCACAGTGTATCTACCGCATCATAGCCCACCCCTAGGGTCAGCGCTACGCACGGCCGCCAACACATATCCTATAAACACCAGAAACTAGTTGCAACTCCTGGACAGAGGACAAGGGTGATCAAGAAGCCGAGAGGGTCCATTGGTTTCGGGCCTAATGCGTGGTAGTAACTGTTTCATGGATCACAAACACAGAACTCAGTTCCTAAGAACGGTTTCAATGAGACAACCCACCATGTACTCCTACATGGCCTCTCACCGCTACCTTTACCAAATCGTGTTCACACACTTGGCTCACACATTGTAGGACATGTTTACACACCTCCGGTTCATCCCCGATGAACCAGACCTGACATGACTCTATGCAATAGCAGGCATGACAAACAAGCATGAATGAGTAGGAACATCAGGGCTTAAACAACTCCTACTCATGCTAGTGGGTTTCATCTATTTACTGTGGCAATGACAGGTCATGCAGAGGAAAGGGGTTCAACTACCGCAACATGTAACAGTTGAATCGTTGTTGTCCTAATGCAGTAAAAGAGAGCAGGAGCGAGAGAGTGGTTTGTATCGGAATGAACTAGGGGGTTTTGCTTGCTTGGCACTTCTGAAGATAGTATAGTTCTTCATCGGTGTCATCAAACTCGTCATTGGAACCACGTCTATCGAGAGGGGACAATACCGGCAAACAAAGAGGAACACAATCAATGCAATGCAACAATTATGATGCATGATAATGTCATGGCAATATTCTGTTGATTGAGCTAATTCAATTAGCAACCATATTAAATGAAGTTGGTTTGAAACAAGGGTTCAAATTCAAACTCCATATGTGCTTATTTAAATGTCATTTATGCAAATTGCCCTGTACAGCAACCCTAGGTTGTTCAAACATGCATGCAATTGCCATAAACAGATTCCTTGAATTTTTCTGATAATTTTTCATATATAATTTATCTTATTTGGAGTTATAGATTAATTTCTATGATTTTTCAAAGTTTTGGATATTTTCTAAAAATAAATAAATCATTTAGATTTATTTAAAATTCAGAAAAGGTTTTACTGCGTCAGCATGACATAAGAGTGACGTCATCAGGTCAACTGTGGCTGGCCAGGTCAAACCTGACCAGTGGGGCCCACTGGTCAGTGACACACCGCTGGCATGAGTCACTGACGTGTGGGGCCGGTCAAAGGCCACGTCAGCAAGGTCAAAGCTGACGCGTGGGTCCCGCGGGGTTGGATTAGTTCTAACTAATTTCGTTAGCTGACTAACTAAACGGGTGGGGCCCGTGTGTAAGTGGGTCAGGGGGGTTAATTAGTGGGCGATTAGCCCTAACTAGGTGGCCACGTCAGCGCACCGGCGGCTAGCCGCCGGCGACCAAACGGGGCGGCGGAGGCGCTCGGGATTCGCCGTCCGGCGACCGTTCGACTCGCGGTTTGGCCCTACGGGCTGCTGGACGTGCGCCGCATCCAACGGAGCATGCGGCTAGGCGAGAGGAGGCCGGAAACTACGACTGCAACGACGGCTAGCGGCGGCCGGAGTTCGGCTTAGCACGGCGAGGCGCTGCGCTAGGCTGACGAGCGAGCTAAGCGGCGGGGCGGATTCCTGGGAGCTCCAGGAGCACGCTGGTGCCACTGGACCGAGCGGAGATGCTTAGGAGCGAGGACATCATCAACCATGGCGGACGGCGACTTCGGTCGTCAGTGAAGTAGGAGCTACAGTGTGAAAACGGGACAACGGAGAGGGGGGGTTCGAGGGAGAGGCTTACGGCGGTTGCAACGGTGCAGGCGGCAAGCTCGGAGGAGGCCAGGAGCGTTCGGGGCGGCGAGATGGATCTCCGGTGACCGAGGAGGAAGAAGGGGTTGGGAACGGTGAGACGAGGCACGTCCGCTCGCGCGGCTTGACGGAGATGATATAGAGGTCGATGGAGGAGCTCCTTGGCGCGTCGGGGAGGCGAGGGGAGCACTGTGGCTGCGAGCTTCACGGTGGCGAGCGCTCGGCAGCATCGGCCATGGCGATCAGAGGAGAGGGAGAGGGCGAGGAGGAGAGCAGAGAGTGAGGGAGAGGAGCGAGGGGGACCAGGGGGCTGCGTGGCGTCGTGGAGGCATCCAGGCCCTCAGCGGCAAGCAGGAGGTGGCGTGCGGTGGCCGTGCGCGTGCCGACGTGCGGTGGCCACGCACCTCAATCCTTCTGGCAGAGGAAGGAGAAGACACGGGTGCCCCTGGTGGGCTGGGTCGCCAGCTGGGCCACCAGGTGGGCTGGAAGGCCAGGTAGGTTGGCCCAGGTAGATCTCTCTGGTTTTTTTAATTCTGTTTTCTATTTATGTTATTTTGTTTTGATTTAGTTTATACCCAAATCATTTTAATAAATCCTGAAAATAATTGTGGGCATTAAATGAATTATTACATAGGCCCTTAACTATTTTCAGAATTATTGGAGCATTTTAAAAATATTAATAGTATTTAAATGCCCCAATTCAAATACAATATGGGTTATTCAAAAATCCAGAATGGCCTAAAAATATGTGCATCATTTTTGGCAGAGGTTTTCACCTTTATCAAAAATAATGAACTTTTCTAAAGGGCATTCTGGGTTCATTGAAAATATTTTTATTTTGATCCTAATTGCATTTCATTTAGTGCTAGGGCTTGTCATCCCCATTTCAAATTTCAAACAAATATAGACATGATGCATGGATGCTTATGATACTAATTGCAATCAAATTCTAGGGCTGTGACATATCTGCTCCCTACACTCCTCAGCAGAATGGTGTCATGGAGCGCAAGAACAGGACTCTTGCTGAGATGGCTCGCACTATGCTTGATGAATACAAAACGCCTCGTCATTTTTGGACTGAGGCAATTGATACTGCGTGCCACATCATCAACAGAGTGTATCTTCACAAATTCTTCAAAAAGATTGCCTATGAACTCCTCATTGATAAGAAACCCAATGTAAGTTATTTCGAAGTCTTTGGTGCTAAATGTTGGATTAGATATCCTCATCACAACTCAAAATTTGCACCGAAAGCACATGAAGGTTTTATGCTTGGTTACGGAAAGGACTCGCACACCTACAGAGTCTTCAACAACGTTCTTCACAAAGTTGTTGAAACTGTAGATGTGCAGTTCGATGAAACTAATGGCTCACAAAGAGAGCACCTACCTACTGTGATAGATGAACCAACACCTGAGGAAACTATCAAGTTCAAGGCTACTGAGGATGTCATTCCTACTGAAGAATCTGCTGAAGAATTCATTCCAGAACATGAAGAATGTCGAGCTAATGCACCTGAAGAAAATGCTGAAGAAAATGGTGCTGAAGAAAACGTTGATAAATTCTTCAACGACAACCAGCTCATCCTCGCATTGCAAAAGAAGTGCAAGTTGAAAAGATCATCAATGACATCAAAGCGCCAGGTCCTCTCACACGCTCAAAAGCTTCACATTTGTCTAACTTTTGTGAGCACTATGCTTTTGTCTCTATTACAGAGCCCACTAAGGTAGATGAAGCATTTCTGGATCCTGAGTGGATTCAGGCCATGCAAGAAGAATTACATCAGTTCGAGCTCCACAATGTCTGGGAACTGGTCAAACGTCCAGATCCTCGCAAGCACAATATCATCGGCACAAAGTGGATCTACCACAACAAGCAAGATGAAAATGGCCTTGTGGTGAGGAATAAGGCACGACTTGTAGCTCAAGGCTACACACAGGTGAAAGGAATTGATTTCGATGAAACTTTTGCACCTGTTGCTAGACTTGAGGCTATTCGCATATTACTTGCTTATGCTAACCATCATGATATCACTTTATATCAAATGTGCATTCCTCAATGGTAAGCTTGAGGAAGAAGTATATGTTGCTCAACCCCCAGGTTTTGAAGATCCAAAGAATCCTGACAAAGTCTTCAGACTCAACAAGGCCCTCTATGGCCTCAAGCAGGCCCCACGGGCTTGGTATGATACCTTGAAGGAACTCCTCATGAAGAAAGGCTTCAAACCCGGTTCACTCGACCCTACTCTTTTCACTAAATCTTATGATGGTCAATTGTTTGTGTGCCAAATATATGTTGATGATATTATCTTTGGCTGTACTGACCAACGTTATAGTGATGAATTTGCCTATATGATGAGTGAAGAATATCAAATGTCTAGGATGGGAGAGTTGAAATTCTTCTTAGGTCTTCAAATTCGTCAACAACGCAATGGCATATTAATATCTCAGGAGAAATACCTCAAGGATGTACTGAGGAAATTCGGCATGCAAGATTGCAAAGGCGTCAAAATTCCTATGCCCACAAATGGCCATCTGTGCACTGATGAAAATGGTATTGACTTTGATCATAAGGTATATCGCTCCATGATAGGTTCCTTATTGTACTTATGTGCATCTAGGCCAGATATAATGCTTAGTGTTTGCATGTGTGCCCGATTTCAAGCTACACCGAAGGAATCACACCATAAGGCTGTGAAGCATATTCTTCGATATCTAGCTCACACACCAACACTTGGATTATGGTACCCCAAGGGCTCGGCTTTTGATCTTGTTGGATATTCTGACTCTGACTATGCTGGTGATCATGTGGGTCGCAAGTCAACATCTGGTACATGTCATTTCCTCGGACGATCTTTGGTCTGTTGGTCCTCGAAGAAACAGAACTGCGTATCACTATCTACTGCTGAAGCTGAGTACATTGCCACTGGTTCTTGCTGTGCTCAACTACTATGGATGAAGCAAACTCTCAAGGACTACGGCGTCAACATGAAGGATGTGCCTCTCTTCTGTGACAATGAGAGTTCCATCAAGATTGCTCACAACCCAGTTCAGCACTCGAAGACAAAGCACATTCAGATTCGTCATCATTTTCTTCGTGATCATGTGTTGAAGGGCGACATTTCTATTGAGCATGTGAAGACTGAAGAACAGCTAGCCGATATCTTCACAAAGCCCTTGGATGAGAAGAGATTTAGCAAGTTGCGGTGTGAGCTAAATATCCTAGAATCTTTGAATGTTCTTTGAAAAGGACACTCATCCTAACACTTATGCAAAATTGATGACTTATATGTGCAACACATGAAGAAACGTTTTTCTTCAATCAATGAAGAATAACACTCTTAGTGTGAAGAATTTAATGAAGAATTTGATTCTTAGAACCCTACGTTAATTGTACGCGGTGTCTGAAATCATCATTCTTATACGGTGGGTCACGCCACCACCGAAAGTTGAAATTCCTCAAATTATTCATATTCTTCAATTTTGCATAGTCTTAACTGGTTCCGACGTTTTTCTTCATTGGCTATATATATATATATATATATATATATGAGTTTATGTCCTCTACAACATTCACTTATTGCTATTTCTTCAAGTTGGTTTTCTGCTAAGTGAATGTGATCGGACCCTTCCCCTCTATGCTATACTCAACCCAATCTGTTCACAAATTCTTCATGTGCGTTCTATTTGAAACTCGTTCAAAATCTTCACTGTGTCCTTGTCAGCTGAAGAAATTGCGAATGGAACTTTAAAACCTATCTTATCAAAATTTTCGGCTTTGCCGCTCAAACCGTTCCGCATCCCATGATACACTTATCCACTCACCCACGATCTAACACGATCTCCACCTCTCACTACGTGGGTGACACATGTCATGCGAATGAGAAGGGTCAGGGGCACGTTCGTCCAATTTCTTCGGGCGAGCAGTTTTTCACCGTGGCTATAAATACCCCTCCTTACCTTCCTCACTTCTTTTACTCCGCTCGACCTCTCTCTCCAGCTCGAGCTTCACTGCCGCCGCTACTTCATCGCCGCCGGTGAGGAAGAGCTTCACTGCCTCGACCTCATCGCCGACGTACTCGCGCCGACCGCGGAAATCTTCACTCCGCCGCCGCCGTAGCCGTCTTCCTCCGCCGAGTTAGGGCGTGGAAGATCTGCACAGACGAACTTCACATCTCGTCACTCCAGTTCGTCGTGTTCTTCGTCTAGGCGTTCCTCGAAGAAAAGTTGCATACTTCTTCAGAGAATTCGATTGTTCAAATTCCTCAACTGAAGAAAATGGCTGATGGTAAAAGGCCACAGAAAGGAGGAAAGAGGCCTAAGGTAAATACAGAGTTTGAGATCCCTGATGACATATATGCTGGGTACTGCACACCTACTGAGGAAACCAAGAATGAGCGCAAAGTGCGCAAACAGAGGATAGAGAGGAGATGGGCAAGAGAATGGAGGGAGTGCAGATATGTCACTCCTAAGTACATGAAGAAATTCGCACTCAATCCTCCATGCCCAAGAGCTCCATTGGCACCTGGCCAAATAGCAGATCCCACCAGCCTCAAGCGCGGTGAGGACTATCCTGATGAATGGGTCAAGCGCCAAACCAAGTTGGCTAAGCAAGCCAGAGAAGCAGTGAGGAAATTCAATGAAGACTCTGCTGTTGCTGCTGCCTCTGCTGAGGCCTCTGCTGTCAAGCCAAAGAAGGCTATGTCTAAGAAGCCTGCGCGCAGGCCAAGTTCCTCAGCAATGCCCTCACGGCCAGAATCATCAAAGCCCTCACGGCCAATTCCTCATGCTGCTCCTGTTCCTCCCAAGTCCTCAGCTCCTCCGCCAAAGCCTTCAGCTGTTCCGCCTAAATCCTCAGCACCTGTGCATCTCGCCTCGTGCCAAAGGACTGCCAGCATCTCCATTGCCTCAGGTGTCTCAGCTAGTTCCTCAGCTGCACCAAGTTCCTCAGCTGGCCCCTCACTGCTGAAGACAAAGGCCACTGCTGGACGAGGTCCTCGCCCAAGTCCTCAAAAGAAGCAAGTCACTTTCCAAGTGCCGTCTGATGAAGACGAAGCTGATGATGATGAACTTGTAGAAATCATCAGAGACAAGCAAGTCAGGGCCGCTAGAGCCAAAGAATCAGAAGTGCCGCTGCTTTTGGATCCCAAGCTGATCCTCGACTACATTGATGATTGGCACAAGGACCCCAACACTCCCTTGCCTGACTTCAAGCTGACTCCTGGCCAGAGTCACATGCTGACCCACTTCATTCAAGAAGAAAAGTGGAAATTTGAGAAGGCCAGGCAGATCAAGAAAGCGCAGTACAAGAAAGAGCGCTATCTGAAGAAAAATGTTGTCTCTATGACAACTGAAGAACTTGTCACTATTCAGACTGAGATTAAGAAACTCAGTCATGACTTTGACGCATATCGCGTTGATTGGCTTGGAGCCAAGGTTCGTTTTGTGAAACTTGAGGATAACTTCACTTTCAATGTTGCAGCCCCAACGCAACAGGAAATTCCTCAGGCTGAAGCATCTGCTCAGCCTACTAAAGAAAATGCCAGCACCGCTGGATGACAATCAGGCTGCTAAAGAAAATGTGAGTTCCAGGGCTGATGATTGCATTCCAGCCGCTGAAGAAATTGCCAGGGCACCCACTAGTGGTGCGCCTGAAGAAAATGAAGAACTCGGGGCAACTGCATCAGTTGTGCCTGAAGAAAATCAACCAGATTCCTTAGCTGCTCCTGCACCAACTTCAACTCCAATCCTTCCATCTGCATCAGATGTGAAGAAGACCAAGGCTGCAGAGCATGCTGCAGTGAAGAAAAGGAAAGCATCAGCTGCTTCAGATTCTTCAGCTCCAAAGAAAGTGAAGCTTATGACAAGTTCATTTGCAAATCCGATCGATGCTGTTCCCATCTCAACCAGGCCATCAAAGGACCTTGTTCCTTTTGATGAAGAATATGTGATCCCCAGCGGATCTGATGAAGAAACTCCTTCTACTGCTTCGTCTGAACCATTGGATGAAGAAATTGAAGTGGATGCGATCCCTTCAACACCTATCATCTCCTCGCCTATGCCTCAGTTCACAGTTGAAGAGGCTGGCGTTGAAGAAATGGAAGATGAAGATGTGGACATTGGCTGCTCCACACCCGTAATCAGTGATGAATTCTGGGAAAGTCAGCATCCAAACTCTCCAATGTTCACCCCTCTACAGCAAATTCCTCAGTCCCCCACACAAACTGTTCGCACGGGCTCTGAAGAAACTCATCCCACTGCATCTATCCATGAGCAAATTCCAGCCACTAGCGCTGAAGAAACTACTGCTGCTGAACAACCAACGACGCAGATTGCCACTAAGGAGGAACCAGAAATTCCTCAGCCTGAAGAACCTGCGATTGAGATTCCTGAGGTCGTGATGCAACTCACTGACACTCCTCTTCTGAAGCCAAAGGATCCTTTCTCACGCAAGCAAAAGTTCAAGGCTGATGATTTCTTCGGCGAGCACGTATTCTTCGAAGATTACAACCCATATGACTCTGCTCGCATTAGGAAGAGGCGTTTCTAGACTGCCAGTCAAGAAAATTTCTGTATGGTGAAGAAGATCTGAAGAACATGGGTCTCAAAGAAAATTTTGACTGGTCTGCACCTCCACCGAAGAAATTCAAGAAGGTCCAGGTTCCTTCTCTGGTGGCCAGCTCATATTCTTCATCGCGCGACACTGATGAACATGAAGATTTGGATGACACTGTGGCAGGCCCTACATCAACAAACGACCCAAACAACGTTGGCGCTCCTTCTTCAACATGATTATCTTCAGGGGCGTTAGTCCTCATTTTCGATCCTTTTGGTCATTCGATGACAAAGGGGGAGAAATATGAGTTAGTCTTCAAGCGGGTCTACTATATGGGCGTTTTTTTGTTGCTAAGTTACAACTCTCGTTCTTCTGAAACTTTATTGGATCGAGTTGTAATCTTAAACCCGATGGTGCTCTGATACTTTTGATGCACTGTGCTCTGATACTTTTGATGCACTATTCTGCATGCTTATTCCTTGTTGATATTATTGCACGCATGCTGAATTTCATCAGGCACCATATTTCATCATGCATTTCAAATTCTTCATATTATATGTTAAATGCGTGTATGAATTACAAGATATAGGGGGGAGATCTCCATGATTCAACTCTTCAAGTGTGCATTGCTTCAAAGGAAAATTCCTCACTATGCACATCTTCAGGGGGAGTTCTTCTATATCTTGCAATCAAATTCCTCAATATCAGTAGTTACACTTCATATGTTTATCCCCGTTGAAAACTTAACCTATATTGTCATTAATCACCAAAAAGGGGGAGATTGTAAGTGCATCTAGTGCCCCTTAGTGATTTTGGTGTATTGAAGACTTATAGGTTAAGGGACTAATGTGTTTGTGAGTGTACACAGGTCTATAAGTCTATGAGGAGTTTGATATTTACAGGAAAAGTCGACCCCTAAAAATGAATATCTTCAACTGAAGATTTTGGTATCTCTGAAGACTTTCATGAAGACTTTGAAAGTGAAGAAATTGGTGTGTCCGTGAAGACTTGATATTCATGCGAGGAATATGAAGCTTGAAGACTTTCGTTTTCATAGTTTTGTTTTTCTCTTTCTTGAGTCATAGGAAACACCGTACTGTTAAAGGGGGTCGAGGAAATACTAAGGAAAAATTTCCATGTGATGCTCAACTCAAAATCCTACACCTACCAATCCCTTCGAGTGAAGCCATTGGAAATCTCATACAGTTCAGCCAATTTCTTCAGTGACAGAGACGAAGTTCTTCTGGTCTCTGAGGAATTTGTCCTGACTGAGGAGTTAGGAATTCGCCAGTGCGGATTACCTACACAGTGAGAAACGTGATAGCCCTGAGGATTTTACTACTCAAAATTCTGACCGTTGTTGTGCTATGCGCCAGCTGTCCCAAAATATCTATCCACCTAACGGTCATATCATTGAAGGGCATTTATGTCTTATCATGTCGGGCTGCTCCGTAGGCTATAAATAGCCGCCCCCTACAACCACTAGCTGGTTGGCTGCTCCGAGAGAAACTGACACTTGTCATTTGAGAGCAACCCATCCTCTGAGGACTTTAAGCGAAAATCATCAAGTGAGCAAAAACCAAAAACCCAAAACCCAAACACATACAGACCCCAAGTGATTGAGCATCACTGAAGAGATTGATCCTGCGTGGATCCGACACTTGTTACCTTTGAAGACTGTGCTTCTTCCAGACGGTTAGGCGTCATGGTCTAGAGCATCCAAGAGGAATTGTGGATCGCGGAGTGACCAAGTTTGTGAAGGTTTGGAAGTCGCCTGAAGACTTACCACGAGTGATTGGACGAGGTCTGTGTGACCTTAGTTCAAGGAGAATACGGTGAGGACTGGGTGTCCTGAGCTGCGTGTTCAGGACTGGGTGTCCGGGACTGTGTGTCCTCGAGTTTAAATACTCAGCCGCTCCAACCAGACGTACAACTGAGATAGCAGTTGGAACTGGTCTACCAAATCATTGTCTTCACCAAGCTTACTGGTTCTATTTCCTCAACTCTTTCATTTCCTCATAACTGTGTTGTGTGTTTGTTCATATCTGTGTTTGAAGACTTTGACTGAAGAATTTCTCAATTTCCTCAGTTCAAATTCTTCAGTCTGTTTGTCTTCATCCTGTGTTATCCTGTGATTACGCTTCCTGTACTCTGTGCCTGTCTTCATTTCATCATGATGACTATGCTTGTATTCTGTTATGTTTACTTTTGAGTACTTATTCCGCTGCTAGTAGTTCTTCGCTAAGGAATTTCCTCACCGGCAAATTCCTCAGTGAAGAATTTCATAAAAATCGCCTATTCACCCCCCCTCTAGTCGATATAACGCACTTTCATGTGAATTTTAGGAATACTTGTGTTGACGTTTGCAAGTCCCATAGCATGCACGTATGGTAAACGTTGTGTAACAAATTTGAAACATGAGGTGTTATTTGATTGTCTTCCTTATGAGTGGCGGTCGGGGACGAGTGGTGGTCTTTTCCTACCAATCTATCCCCCTAGGAGCATGCGCGTAGTGCCAAGGTTTTTGATGACTTGTATATTTTTGCAATAAATATGTGAGTTCTTTCTGACTAATGTTGAGTCCATGGATTATACGCACTCTCACCCTTCCATCATTGCTAGCCTCTTCAGTACCGTGCATTGTCCTTTCTCACATTGAGAGTTGGTGCAAACTTCGCCGGTGCATCCAAACCCCGTGATATGATACGCTCTATCACACATAAACCTCCTTATATCTTCCTCAAAACAGCCACCATATCTACCTATTATGGCATTTCCATAGCCATTCTGAGAAATATTGCCATGCAACTTTCCACCGTTCCGTTTATTATGACACGCTTCATCATTGTCATATTCCTTTGCATGATCATGTAGTTGACATCGTATTTGTGGCAAAGCCACCTCTCATAATTCTTTCATACATGTCACTCATGCATCATCGCAATCCTGGTACACCGCCGGAGGCATTCATATAGAGTCATATCTTGTTCTAGTATCGAGTTGTAAATAAATAGAAGTGTGATGATCATCATTTTCTAGAGCATTGTCCCAAGTGAGGAATAAAAAAAGAGAAAGGCCATAAAAAAGAGAAGGACCAAAAAAAGAGAAAGGGTATAAAAAAGAGAAGGCCCAAAAAATGAGAGAAAAAGAGAGAAGGGACAATGCTACTATCCTTTGCCACACTTGTGCTTCAAAGTAGCACCATAATCTTCATGATAGAGAGTCTCTTGTTTTGTCACTTTCATATACTAGTGGGAATTTTTCATTATAGAACTTGGCTTGTATATTCCAACAATGGGCCTCCTCAAGTGCCCTAGGTCTTCGTGAGAAAGCAAGTTGGATGCACACCCACTTAGTTTCTCTTGTTAAGCTTTCACACATTTATAGCTCTAGTGCATCCGTTGCATGGCAATCCCTACTCCTTGCATTAACATCAATCGGTGGGCATCTCCATAGCCCATTGATTAGCCTTGTTGATGTGAGACTTTCTCCTTTTTGTCTTCTCCACATAACCCCCTCATTATTCTATTCCATCCAAAATGCTATGTCCATGGCTCGCGCTCATGTATTGCGTGAAAGTTTATAGGTTTGAGATTACTAAAGTATGAAACAATTGCTTGGCTTGTCATCGGGGTTGTGCATGATGAGAGCATTCTTGTGTGACGAAAATGGAGCATGACTAAACTATATGATTTTGTAGGGATGAACTTTCTTTGGCCATGTTATTTTGAGAAGACATAATTGCTTAGTTGGTATGCTTGAAGTATTATTATTTTTATGTCAATATGAACTTTTATCTTGAATCTTTAGGATCTGAATATTCATGCCACAATTAAGAAGAATTACATTGAAATTATGCCAAGTAGCACTCCGCGTCAAAAATTCTGTTTTTATCATTTACCTACTCGAGGACGAGCAGGATTTAAGCTTGGGGATGCTGATACGTCTCCAACGTATCTACAATTTTTGATTGCTCCATGCTATATTATCTTCTATTTTGGATTTTTATGGGCTTTATTATACACTTTTATATTATTTTTGGGACTAACCTATTAACCCCGAGCCCAGTGCCAGTTTCTGTTTTTTTGCCTATTTTAGGGTTCCGAAGAAAAGGAAAAGCAAACGGAGTCCAATTGACCTGAAACTTCACGGAACTTATTTTTGGAAGGAAAGCAACCCGGGAGACTTGGATTCCACGTCAAGGGAGCTTCGAGGAAGCCACGAGGTAGGGGGCACGCCCACCCCCCTGGGCGCGCCCTCCACCCTCGTGGGCCCCTCGTGGCCCCCCTGGCGTACTTCTTCCGCCTATATATCTGCATATACCCTAAAACGATCGGGGAGCACAATAGATCAGGAGTTCCGCCGCCAGAAGCCTCCGTAGCCACCGAAAACCAATCTAGACCCGTTCCGGCAACCTGCCGGAGGGGGGAATCCCTCTCCAGTGGCCATCTTCATCATCCCAGTGCTCTCCATGACGACGAGGAGTAGTTCTCCCTCGGGGCTGAGGGTATGTACCAGTAGCTATGTGTTTGATCTCTCTCTCTCTGTCTCGTGTTCTTGAGGTGATACAATCTTGATGTATCGCGAGCTTTGCTATTATAGTTGGATCTTATGATGTTTTCTCCCCCCTCTATTCTCTTGTAATGGATTGAGTTTCCCCTTTGAAGTTATCTTATCGGATTGAGTCTTTAAAGATTTGAGAACACTTGATGTATGGCTTGCCGTGCGTATCTGTGGTGACAATGGGATATCACGTGATTCACTTGATGTATGTTTTGGTGATCAACTTGCGGGTTCTGCCCATGAACCTATGCATAGGGGTTGGCACACGTTTTCGTCGTGATTCTTCGGTAGAAACTTTGGGGCACTCTTTGAGGTTCTATATGTTGGTTGAATGGATGAATCTGAGATTATGTGATGCATATCGTATAATCATACCCACGGATACTTGAGGTGACATTGGAGTATCTAGGTGGCATTAGGGTTTTGGTTGATTTGTGTCTTAAGGTGTTATTCTAGTACGAACTCCAGGGCTATTTGTGACACTTATAGGAATAGCCCAACGGATTGATTGGAAAGAATAACTTTGAGGTGGTTTCGTACCCTACCATAATCTCTTCGTTTGTTCTCCGCTATTAGTGACTTCGGAGTGACTCTTTGTTGCATGTTGAGGGATAGTTATGTGATCCAATTATGTTATTATTGTTGAGAGGACTTACACTAGTGAAAGTATGAACCCTAGGCCTTGTTTCAACACATTGCAATACCGTTTGTGCTCACTTTTATCATTAGTTACCTTGCTGTTTTTATATTTTCAGATTACAAAAACCTTTATCTACTATCCATATACCACGTGTATCACCATCTCTTCGCCGAACTAGTGGACCTATACAATTTACCATTGTATTGGGTGTGTTGGGGACACAAGAGACTCTTTGTTATTTGGTTGCAGGGTTGCTTGAGAGAGACCATCTTCATCCTACTCCTCCTACGGATTGATAAACCTTAGGTCATCCACTTGAGGCAAATTTGCTACTGTCCTACAAACCCCTGCACTTGGAGGCCCAACAACGTCTACAAGAAGAAGGTTGTGTAGTAGACATCGTGAACTACTTTCCAATAAGGGAGCAGGTATTGTTACCTCATCAAGTTGTACTTTCCTCCCACTCACTTCTTTCGAGAGAAACTCCTTCCCTATAAAGGATCCATTCTTAGCAACGAATGCCTTGCCTTGGATCTTTGATAGAAGGTATACCCAACAGTTTCCTTTGGGTATCCTATGAAGACACATTTCTCCGATTTGGGTTCGAGCTTATCAGGTTGAAGCTTTTTCACATAAGCATCACAACCCCAAACTTTAAGAAACGACAACTTTGGTTTCTTGCCAAACCATAGTTCATAAGGTGCCATCTCAACGGATTTTGATGGTGCCCTATTTAACGTGAATGCGGCCGTCTCTAAAGCATAACCCCAAAATGATAGTGGTAAATCAGTAAGAGACATCATAGATCGCACAATATCTAGTAAAGTACGATTACGACGTTCGGACACACCATTACGCTGTGGTGTTCCGGGTGGCATGAGTTGTGAAACTATTCCGCATTGTTTAAAATGTAGACCAAACTCGTAACTCAAATATTCTCCTCCACGATCAGATCGTAGAAAGTTTATTTTCTTGTTACTATGATTTTCAACCTCACTCCGAAATTCTTTGAACTTTTCAAATGTTTCAGACTTATGTTTCATTAAGTAGATATACCCATATCTGCTTAAATCATCTGTGAAGGTGAGAAAATAACGATACCCGTGGCGAGCCTCAACATTCATTGGACCACATACATCAGCATGTATGATCTCCAACAAATCAGTTGCTCGCTCCATAGTTCCGGAGAACGGCGTTTTAGTCATCTTGCCCATGAGGCATGGTTCGCAAGTACCAAGTGATTCATAATCAAGTGATTCCAAAAGTCCATCAGTATGGAGTTTCTTCATGCGCTTTACACCAATATGACCCAAACAGCAGTGTCACAAATAAGTTGCACTATCATTATCAACTCTGCATCTTTTGGCTTCAACAAATCTGTATGTATGATTTCCAACAAATCTGTTGCTCTCTCCATAGTACCGGAGAACGGCGTTTTGGTCATCTTGCCCATGAGGCACGGTTCGCAAGTACCAAGTGATTCATAATCAAGTGGTTCCAAAAGTCCATCAGTATGGAGTTTCTTCATGCGCTTTACACCAATATGACCCAAACAACAGTGTCACAAATAAGTTGCACTATCATTATCAACTCTGCATCTTTTGGCTTCAACATTATGAATATGTGTATCACTACTATCGAGATTCATCAAAAATAGACCACTCTTCAAGGGTGCATGACCATAAAAGATATTACTCATATAAATAGAACAACCATTATTCTCAAATTTAAATGAATAACCATCTCGCATCAAACAAGATCCAGATATAATGTTCATGCTCAATGCTGGCACCAAATAACAATTATTTAGGTCTAAAACTAATCCCAAAGGTAGATGTAGAGGTAGCATGCTGACGACGATCACATCGAATTTGGAACCATTTCCCACGCGCATCGTCACCTCGTCCTTAGCCTTCGCTTAATCCGTCGTCCCTGTTTTGAGTTGCAAATATTAGCAACAGAACCAGTATCAAATACCTAGGTGCTACTGCAAGCTCTAGTAAGGTACACATCAATAACATGTATATCACATATACCTTTGTTCACCTTGCCATCCTTCTTATCCGCCAAATACTTGGGGCAGTTCCGCTTCTAGTGACCAGTCTGCTTGCAGTAGAAGCACTCAGTTCCAGGCTTAGGTCCAGACTTGGGTTTCTTCTCTTGAGCAGCAACTTGTTTGCTGTTCTTCTTGAAGTTCCCCTTCTTTTTCCCTTTGCCCTTTTTCTTGAAACTGGTGGTCTTATTGACCATCAACACTTGATGCTCCTTCTTGATTTCTACCTCCGCGGCCTTTAGCATTGCGAAGAGCTCGGGACTTGTCTTATCCATCCCTTGCATGTTATAGTTCATCACGAAGCTCTTGTAGCTTGGTGGCAGTGATTGAAGAATTCTATCAATGACGCTATCATCCGGAAGATTAACTCCCAGTTGAATCAAGTGATTGTTATACCCAGACATTCTAAGTATATGCTCACTGACAGAACTATTCTCCTCCATCTTGCAGCTGTAGAACTTATTGGAGACTTCATATCTCTCAATCCGGGCATTTGCTTGAAATATTAACTTCAACTCCTGGAACATCTCATATGCTCCATGACGTTCAAAACATCGTTGAAGTCCCGGTTCTAAGCCATAAAGCATGGCGCACTGAACTATCGAGTAGTCATCAACTTTGCTCTACCAGACGTTCATAACATCTGGTGTTGCTCCTGCAGCAGGTTTGGCACCTAGCGGTGCTTCCAGGACATAATTCTTCTGTGCAGCAATGAGGATAATCCTCAAGTTACGAACCCAGTCCGTGTAATTGCTACCATCATCTTTCAACTTTGCTTTCTCAAGAAACGCATTAAAATTCAACGGAACAACAACACGAGCCATCTATCTACAACAAACATAGACATGCAAAAAACTATCAAGTACTAAGTTCATGATAAATTTAAGTTCAATTAATCATATTACTTAAGAACTCCCACTTAGATAGACATCCCTCTAATCATCTAAGTGATCACGAGATCCAAATCAACTAAACCATAACCGATCATCACGTGAAATGGAGTAGTTTTCAATGGTGAACATCACTATGTTGATCATATCTACTATATGATTCACGCTCGACCTTTCGGTCTCAGTGTTCCGAGGCCATACCTGCATCTGCTAGGCTTGTCAAGTTTAACCTGAGTATTCTGCATGTGCAAAACTGGCTTGCACCCGTTGTAGATGGACGTAGAGCTTATCACACCCGATCATCACGTGGTGTCTGGGCACGACGAACTTTGGCAACGGTGCATACTCAGGGAGAACACTTCTTATCTTGAAATTTAGTGAGAGATCATCTTATAATGCTACCTTCAATCAAAGCAAAATAAGATGCATAAAAGATAAACATCACATGCAATCAATATAAGTGATATGATATGGCCATCATCATCTTGTGCTTGTGATCTCCATCTCCGGAGCACCGTCATGATCACCATCGTCACCGGCGCGACACCTTTGATCTCCAGCGTAGCATCATTGTCGTCTCGCCAACTATTGCTTCTACGACTATCGCTACCGCTTAGTGATAAAGTAAAGCATTACAGGGTGATTGCATTGCATACAATAAAGCGACAACCATATGGCTCCTGCCAGTTGCCGATAACTCGGTTACAAGACATGATCATCTCATACAATAAAATATAGCATCATGTCTTGACCATATCACATCACAACATGCCCTACAAAAACAAGTTAGACGTCCTCTACTTTGTTGTTGCAAGGTTTACGTGGCTGCTACGGGCTAAGCAAGAACCGTTCTTACATAAGCATCAAAACCACAACGATAGTTCGTCAAGTTAGTGCTGTTTTAACCTTCTCAAGGAGCGGGCGTAGCCACACTCGGTTCAACTAAAGTTGGAGAAACTGACACCCGCCAACCACCTGTGTGCAAAGCACGTCGGTAGAACCAGTCTCGCGTAAGCGTACGCGTAATGTCGGTCCGGGCCGCTTCATCCAACAATACCGTTGAACCAAAGCGTGACATGCTGGTAAGCAGTATGACTTGTATCACCCACAACTCACTTGTGTTCTACTCGTGCATATAACATCAACACATAAAACCTGGCTCGGATGCCACTGTTGGGAAATGTAGTAATTTCAAAAAAATTCCTACGCACATGCAAGATCATGGTGATGCATAGCAACGAGATGGGAGAGTGTGTCCACGTACCCTCGTAGACCGAAGGCGGAAGTGTTAGCACAACACGGTTGATGTAGTCATATGTCTTCATGATCCGACCGATCAAGTACCGAACGCATGGCACCTCCGTGTTCTACACACGTTCAACTTGATGACGTCCCTCGAACTCCGATCCAGCCGAGCTTTGAGGGAGAGTTCCGTCAGCACGACGGCGTGGTGACGATGATGATGTTCTAGCGACGCAGGGCTTTGCCTAAGCACTGCTATGATATTATCGAGGTGGATTATGGTGGAGGGGGGCACCGCACACGGCTAAGAGATCCAAGAGATCAATTGTTGTGTCTCCAAGGGGTGCCTCCCTCCCCGTATATAAAGGAGTGTAGGAGGGGGAGGGGGCCGGCCACCCTAGGCGCGCCCCATGAGGAGTCCTACTCCCACCGGGAGTAGGACTCCCCCTTCCATGTGGGAGTAGGAGAGGAGAGGGAAGGAGAGATGGGGAAAGGAAAGGGGGGTGCCGCCCCCCTCCTTGTCCAATTCGGACTAGGGGAAGGGGGCGCGCGAATGCCCTTGGCCGCCCCTCCTCTTCCCCACTAGGGCCCAATAGGCCCATTAGTCTCCCCGGGGGGTTCCGGTAACCCCCCGGTACTCCGGTATATGCCCGAAACTCCCCGAAACCATTCCGGTGTCAGAACATAGTCGTCCAATATATCAATATTTACGTCTCGACCATTTTGAGACTCCTCGTTATGTCCGTGATCACATCCGGGACTCCGAACTACCTTCGGTACATCAAAACACATAAACTCATAATATAACCATCATCGAACTTTAAGCGTGCGGACCCTACGGGTTCGAGAACTATGTAGACATGACCGAGACACGTCTCCGGTCAATAACCAATAGCGGAACCTGGATGCTCATATTGGCTCCCACATATTCTACGAAGATCTTTATTGGTCAAACCGCATAACAACATACGTTGTTCCCTTTGTCATCAGTATGTTACTTGCCCGAGATTCAATCGTCGGTATCTCAATACCTAATTCAATCTCGTTACCGGCAAGTCTCTTTACTCATTCTGTAATACATCATCCCGCAACTAACTCATTAGTTACAATGCTTGCAAGGCTTAAGTGATGTATATTACCGAGTGGGCCCAGAGATACCTCTCCGACAATCGGAGTGACAAATCCTAATCTTGAAATACGCCAACCCAACAAGTACCTTCGGAGACACCTGTAGAGCACTTTTATAATCACCCAGTTATGTTGTGACGTTTGGTAGCACACAAAGTGTTCCTCCGGTAAACGGGAGTTGCATAATCTCATAGTCATAGGAACATGTATAAGTCATGAAGAAAGCAATAGCAACATACTAAACGATCAAGTGCTAAGCTAACGGAATGGGTCAAGTCAATCACATCATTCTCCTAATGATGTGATCTCGTTAATCAAATGACAACTCTTTGTCTATGGCCAGGAAACATAATCATCTTTGATCAACGAGCTAGTCAAATAGAGGCATACTAGTGACACTCTGTTTATCTATGTATTCACACATGTATCATGTTTCCAGTTAATACAATTCTAGCATGAATAATAAACATTTATCATGATATAAGGAAATAAATAATAACTTTATTATTGCCTCTAGGGCATATTTCCTTCAATATTTCCTTCGCCAATAATTTTTACATGTTCCAAAACAATTTTTCATAAATTTTCAGGACATTTGGAGTTGTGCATAATAGCTATCTCTTTTGTAGCCATTTTCGGTCCAGAATTCCAGCTACCGGCAATCTTCTTCTTCATGTGAAACTTGCAAAATAAGAGAAAAATGTCAGAAGAATAGTATCATAAAGTGAAATAATGACCCAAAACATAAGAAATAACAGTAGGAAAACATGATGCAAAATGGACGTATCAATGCCCTTCATCGGCACCTGATTCGAGAGACCTTATTCCAGCACGACATCGATGCCACCACCTCGATGATGTCGCTGGGGAAACAAAATCTAAGGAGAAAAATGAATGGAAGGACGGGTCCCCACTCCTCTTGCTGTCGATGAGACCACCAGATGGAGATAAAGGAGGAGGGCCAATGCAGCGACATTTGGGAGAAACTTGGTAGTGGCGGCTAGGGTTGAAATAGCATCGTCGCTGGGCATGTGGAGGTTTGTCTCTAGCGGATCTGTATTTGATGGATTTGTTCGGATCTGTTTGTCGTTAGTCTACGTTAGTGTGTTTTCAGGTGGATCCTTTCGATCTACGCTACTCTTCATCGGCGACGGTTGCTGTTCTGGTGCGCTAGTCCTACGAGACCATAGCCCAACGACTTCTTGATGGTCCACTACAACACTTCGGCGAGGGAGGGGCAATGGCGGCGGCGCGCCTTCGGCTAGCTTCAGTGCTTGTAGTCGTCGCCAGATGGTCTACGAATCTGGATGTATTTATTATTTCTGGTGTTCGTTGTACTGTCATGATTGAAGATAAATAGCAGCAGATCAGAAGTATTTAAAAAGGCTCCTACAGTTGGTTCTGATTGTTTGTGTCAATAACTTATGCATCTCCGGGGCCTAAAAACTCACCTCCAACCGATGATGTAGATGCAAAAAAAACATCACCCTGCCCAAGTGATGTAAAATACAACACCTGGAGATGCAAATTTGCATCTCCACCTCCCAGTTGATGTAAAACGGTTGGTTGCATGCCAACGCCCAACTGCCTTTCATCCCCCCACCCACCGCGCGTCTTCTTCCTCACTCCGTCCGTCACGCTGCCATCGTCACCCGCCCGCCCACTGCACCACGCCGCTGTCGCCCGTGCTAGATTCGGCGACCAACCACCCCCGCCGCTGGTTCCGCCACTCCTCCGTCGTCGCCCGCCTCGAATCAGGCCCGATTTGCCACTGCCGCTGTCCCCCGATTCGCCACGGCCAAAGCCTCGCCCAGCCCCAACCCCACTGGCACCCGTCGTTGCACTCCTCGAATTCGGCCTGATTTGCCACCGCTGTCGTTCAATTCGCCACCACCAAGCCCCTGCCCTGCCCCCACCATCGCCGTCCGCCACCAAACCGTTTGAATCGCGCCGCACCGCCAATGCCTGATTCGAAGGCCGCGCTGCCGCCACCATGCCGCTGAAGAAGGTCCCGAAGAGCAAGACGGGTCTCTTCAGAGTGCGGGCAAAGCCGTCCGGCAACTTCGGTGTCGAATTCTACGACGAGGGTCACCGCTTCTGGCTCGGCATGTACCGCACCATCGACAAGGCCGCGCATGCGTACGACATGGCAGCGTGGCATGCCGGGAGGCCGAGGATAGAGCTCAACTTCCCAGAGATTGAGACCTGGGCAGCTATGGAGTTCCTCGTGCCGGAGGCCGAGGCGGCGATGGCAAGGTTCGCGTGGAGCATCTCCAGGCCGAGCGCGAGTTCTACTGGAAGCGTGAGACCGAGCCGAAGAATAAGGGGGTGAATAATGAGGACGAGGCCGACCCTTCGACGGTGATCCATGTCGAGTCTTGAGTCCGGGGACTGGGGCGACTCGGAGGAGGAGGACGAGGAGTGCGACAACCCGGACAAGGATGAGTTCTGGGAGCATTTCAAGAGCTCCGATAATGAGTAGTACTTCCTCCTTTTCGGTTTATAAGGCTTAATTCAAAAATCTCACCAACCAAGGTAGATGATGAGTGGTGGAATATTTTTTGTAGTTTGCAAAAGCACCCAATTAATGCTCTTGTTTTCCTCAAAAAATTATGTTTACGAATGCATTAATTGCAATGCATGCATTGGTCAGTTTTCTCTTAATACTTGCATGCAATGATTTAATGCATCTTGAAGTCTGAAAATGTGATGGAGAACAACCAAATTGAGCCTTATAAAATGGAAAAACTAAAATTTTGAGATAAGCCCTATAAACCGGAAATGAGGGAGTAGTTTGAATTAGTAGTGTAGTCATATAATTTATTTTTAATTCGAATTATGTTTAATTATGTTTCAAATGAAATAGTAGTTGAACTTGCTATGTTTCAATTGAAGTAGTAATTGAACTGGCTAGTTTTTACATCACAAATATACATCATCTATTAAAATTGGAGTTTTCTACATGATGATGTAAATTATACAACGGCCACTTTTAATTACCGCCACACTTATTGACTCGCATGCACGCGTCTGAGATCAGCGCACGGCCCCCGTATAACAAACAAACCAATCGTACGCTCGCTCGCTCATCAATTTCAGCAGCCATTCCACGACCGCCCAGAGAAGACTCGCCTCCTCCCGAGCTCCCCTCTCCGTCCTCGTCGTCTCCCTCTCCCGCTTCCCCCCACCCAACCAACACGCTACGCCAGGCGCGAGAGGCACCAGCGGCCATGAAGGGCGGCGGAGCCATCAGGAGCGGCGGCGGGGGAGGCGGCGGGCTGATGCGGACGCGGCTGCGGCTCCCCGTGGTGCTCCTCTCCTGCTCCCTCTTCTTCCTCGCCGGCTTCCTCGGCTCCCTCCTCTTCACCCAGGTAACTAACGCGGCCGCCCCGGCCCGCAGATTCGTTTCGTCGCGCGCACGCGCGGGCCTCTGATCTGGGGTGGCTCTGGCGGTTGTTTCCGTGGCAGGATCCGCAGGGGGAGGAAGACGTGGAGCGGCCGCTGCGGAGGGAGCGGCTCATGGAGGCGGTCTGGCCGGAGATGGCGTACGGGGAGTCCGGCGAGCCCACGCCCTCCTTGATCCCTTACCAGGTCACGCCTCGTCCCGATTCCCTTCGTCGCATTGCCATTTTAGTCTATAAGGGGGGTGTCAGTGACCACTGATTGGCATTGGGGACGAGGGATGCTGGCGTTCGTGAAATTTTTGGTGAGGATGCGCGGTGCATTTGGTGGCAATTTGCCAGAGTGGTCTGTTCTGAGGGTCACTTGCAGACTGCAGTTGAGCGATTTGTCGGTGCAAAGTACCTCCGATTTGGAATACTGTATCTACTGTCTGCACAACGGATTTAGTGTGAATAGTTTGATTTGATACGTAGCATTTTTGTGGGCAACTCAACTGCCGGTTGTTAGTTTAGCTCCCATGCAATTATCATGGTCTTGGGTGTACCTTACATTCCTAACTGAATATCGTTACACATGTGGAATGTCACAATCTTTGCGCCTGATGACATTACCAGCAAATGCAAGACATGTAGATTCTGTGAGCATTACATAGCGTCTGTAACCCCGCATTTCCGCCTCTTCCGTGAGTCTTCAGGACTCTTATGTGGTTTACCTAGGTTCCTATTAGTTGTGGTATTGGCCAATTGCGTGGGAAATAGCTTATTCAAAGGAAGTTGTTACAGGAAAAGGACACTGTTTATCTGATTTTTGTTACCAGCTACAGCTAGTGTCATCTGTTTGTCGGAGAATTGCATTGGCAATTGGTTACTTGAAGGACATCATTGCGAATGAAAGATGGAACTGCTAGTTTTCATTCCTGCGACCCATGTACCTAACAAATGGGTGCCCGGTCACTTCCTATGCACACATTTCATATCCGGAAAGTATAATATTAACATATGTCCATATGCATCTTTTCGTGAGTTTGTACAATCAAATCTCAAACGCTTTGAGAATTTCATAAAACAATTATGGTGCTACAAAATGTTGACTTACGTGCATGTACAAAAAGTTGAGGAAAAAAATCATGTGTACTGTGTGGATTTTAATCTCATGTTCAGCTCCTAACTTCGGTACCTACTATACTAGCCCTTAAGAACGGTAACACTAAATTCTTTTGAAAAGTTGCGCTGAGCCTTCTTGTTGCGTGTGGTATATTTCCTTTTTCCTGTACCACAATTTCACCTACATAAATCAATGCTGCCTTTACCCCTTCTTAGTTTCTTTGGGAATCTGCTCAATGTTCCTTTAGTAATGTAACTCTCATCCTCTTGAACAGATTTTGAGCTGGCAACCCCGTGCATTATATTTTCCACAATTTGCAACAGCAGAACAGTGTGAGAATGTAGTAAAAACTGCGAAGGCACGGCTTAGGCCATCAACATTGGCCTTAAGGAAAGGAGAAAGCGAGGAGACTACCAAAGGAATAAGGACAAGGTAAATCTTTACTTACACTAACTTCTTACAGTCCCAGAGCATTCATCATAATGGTTAGATAATTGGACCAGTGAGTTAGACTGTTAGAGACCAGCAGTTAATTATTACTCCCTTCGTTCCAAATTACTCATCGCAGAAATGGATGTATCTACAACTAAAATACATCTAGATACATCCATACCTGCGACAAGTAATTCGGAACGGAGGGAGTACTATTTTGAATCACATGGAATAATTTAAGTGTAAGTTATAAACTCTAAGCAAACAAAATCGGTCCAGTTCTGGTATCTAGTAATTGTTTACTTCTCTTAATACTGACGCTGTCTCTCCACTACTACGGTGAACCCTTGACTTGTTGTGCAAATACTCACCTCCTAGTCTCTATACGATTTAGATATTTTGAAACATTTTATTAGGGATTGTGTAGAATCAGGGGAGGGAGGGGTGGCGGCTGGGATAGAAAGATGGCCTGGTATTGTATTCTATTAGAGTTAGGGTTTCCTGTACAAGGGGGCAGCACATATATAGGCTGCAGGGTTACATGGGCCACATGGGCCACATGGGCCACATGGGCCATAAGCGCGCACACACACACACACTGAAATACAGATAAGACACAGCCCAACACTCCCCCTCAAGAGGGATGATAGATATCTATCATGCCCATCTTGTCACAAGCAAGATTGTTCTCCCTGGTTCCCAAACCTTTTGTCAAACAATCGGCGACTTGTTGTCCAGAGCTCACATGAGTTATCTTGATGATTCCTGCATCCAGTTTCTCTTTGATAAAGAATCTGTCTATCTCCACATGTTTTGTTCTGTCATGTTGCACTGGATTATTAGCAATGCTGATTGCAGATTTGTTGTCACACCACACATTCAGAGGATCTTGTCTGAGCACTTTCAGCTCAAGCAGAAGGCCTCTTACCCATAACATCTCACTCAGCCCTTGAGACATTGCCCTATACTCAGCTTCTGCAGTTGATTTTGACACCACCGGTTGTTTTTTGCTTCTCCATGATACCAAATTTCCACCAACAAACACACAATAGCCAGAGGTTGATCGTCTATCATCAAAACAGCTAGCCCAATCAGCATCGCTATAACCGTCAACATTCAAATGGCCATTACTCTTGAACCAGAGTCCCATACCAGGGCTGCCCTTTAGATACCTCATGATTCTATAGACTGCATCAAGGTGTCCACTTCTGGGGTCATGCATATATCTACTTACTACACTTACTGCATATGTAATATCTGGTCTAGTGTGACACAAGTACAGAAGTTTGCCAACCAATTGTTGATATTTTGCTTTGTTAACTTGTTCACCCATCTGTGCTGTCAATTTGTGATTTTGTTCAATGGGAGTTGGGGCTGCTCTACATCCAAGCATTCCCATATCACTTAGGAGCTCTAAGGTATACTTCCGCTGAGACAGGGCTATTCCCCTCTTTGATCTTGCAACTTCGATACCCAGGAAATATTTTAGCTGACCAAGATCCTTAACTTCAAATGCTTTGCCTAGGCATTTCTTTAGTCCTCCAATCTCCTCTTCATTGTCTCCCGTTATTATGATGTCATCCACATATACTGCAAGAATAGTAATCTGTTGCTTGGAATGTTTATAGAAAACAGTGTGATCTCCATTGCATTGTTTATACTCCATACTGCAAACTGCTTGCCTGAACCGGTCAAACCAAGCCCTTGGCGATTGCTTCAAACCATAGAGAGATTTTCTCAATCTACAAACCTTCCCAACAGTCCCAGGTGTAGAAAGTCCAGGAGGAATTTCCATGTAGACTTCCTCTTGTAGATCTCCATGTAAAAAGGCATTTTTTACATCAAGTTGGTGTAGTGGCCATCCAAAGTTAGCTGCACATGAGATTAGAATCCTCACTGTATTCATCTTTGCAACTGGTGCGAATGTTTCGTCATAATCAATACCATACGTTTGGCTGTACCCTCTGGCTACCAGTCTTGCCTTGTAACGCTCAACCTTACCCTCAGGATTCTGCTTCACTGTGAAGATCCACTTACAACTGACTGCCTTCTTCCCATATGGAAGATTTGCTAGCTCCCATGTTTTGTTCTTTCTCAGGGCCTCCAACTCTTCCCTCATGGCTTCACACCACTTTGGATCTTGTCTTGCTTCTTTCCAGTCTTTAGGAACAATCACGGCTTGAAGTGATGCGACAAATGCTCTAAATGAAGGTGATAGGGCTTCATAGGTGACGTAATTACTGATGTCATGCTCAAGATTGCCCTTGCTCAAAGTTTTCCTTGCTACTTCCTTCTTGAGAGCAATTGGCAGGTTAGGTGATGCTTCTTCAGTACTTGAATTTTCATATGACTCCACTTCAGATGAGCTTCCTGTCGCTTGAGTTTCTTCTGACTACTCCCCCTGTTCCATAGTTTCTTTTGACTGCTCCTCATGCACTTGTTCCTCCACACCTCTCTTCCTTCTTGTATACACCTGAGAATTCCTTTCCTCATTTGGTCTCTGCCACCTCTGCTGTTCAGCCCCATCAACTACAACTGGAATGAAGGATCCCACTATTTTCGGGGTTGGTATTGGCTGCTCCTTGTCGCCATTGGTGCTGCACTCACCACTCAAGTTGCACTCCCCCTCTTGACCACCCTGCATAGATTGTGAGTGGTCAAGTTCTTCGAATAAAGTGCTGAGATCTGTCTTCTCACCATAGAAAGGCTCAGATTCTCGAAAGGTGACATCCATACTTACAAATATGCGCCTTTCAGCAGGACTCCAACACTTATAGCCTCGCTGCCCTGCAGGATATCCAACAAATATGCATTTTACAGCTCGTGGATCCAGCTTTCCCACTGCTGGTCTGTGATCTCTAACGAAGCAGGTGCACCCAAATAACTTCGGAGGAACTGAGAATTTGTTCTCCCCAAATAGCATCTCACATGGGGACTTCATACCAAGCATTTTTGAAGGCATCCGGTTGATCAGGAACGTTGCAGTCATGACAGCTTCACTCCACAAGAATTTTGGCACATTCATGGTGAACATAAGTGATCGAGCCACTTCTAAAATGTGTCGGTTTTTCCTTTCTGCAACACCATTCTGAGCAGGGGTATCTGGACATGATGTTTGGTGCATTATGCCTTGTGCTGACAGGAAACCTCCAAATTGCTTGTTTACATATTCAGTTCCATTGTCAGATCTGATCACCTGCACCTGCACATTGAATTGGTTTCGCACATAGGCATAAAACTCCTGAAAACATTGGAATACCTCATCTTTATGTCGCATGAGGTACACCCAAGTCATGCGAGTGTGGCAGTCTATAAATGTCACAAAATATTTCATTCCACTAACAGAAACAACAGGACATGTCCACACATCAGAGTGAATCAGCATAAACGGGGATATACTCCTTAGCCCCTTACTCAAATATGAGATTCTTGTGTGCTTTGCATATTCACATGCATCACACACAAGCTTACTCTTGTCTACTCCACGCATTACATCAGGAAACATCTTACTCATCTTATCAAAAGCCATATGCCCCATGCGACAGTGATGGATCATCGCCATTGTCTCACTTACTCCAACTAGTACAGCCAAAATAGGACTAGCACCAGACCTAGACACATCACGATCCATATACCACAATCCACTACGCTTGGTTCCTGTCCCAAGTTTCCTTCCAGTCATCCTCTCCTGAATCAAACATATTTTCTTATCAAGAGTTATTCGGCAATCTATCTGATCAATCAAAGCACTTAGAGAAAGCAAGTTCACAGGAAAAGCTGGAACATGTAATACATCAGATAATTTAATAATGGGTGTACATTGAACTGATCCAACTCCTTTAATCGGTTGTGAGGTGCCATCAGCAGTTTGTATTGTTTCACAATGTGTAATTGGGTACTGAGTATATGATTCAAACTCAGTTGAGGTACCTGCAACATGCTTGGATGCTCCAGAATCTAATATCCAATCTGGAAGGAAATCATGTGTGGATATAGATGCATTTGCAAAGTTACCTTCCCCTGTGTAGACAAAGTGGGCAAAGTTCCCGAAGGTGTTGTCCTCCTGGCTTCTACTCTTCGACTCCCCTTGAGAGGTTGTTGACGTCCCTTCTTCTTGCGTTGCCAAGTTAGCCAAGTTTGCTTTGAAGCCACTGGAATAATTCGAACCCCTCGAGTTACCTCTGCCTCTAACTCCCCGGTATCCACCTCGGCTGTAACCTCTTCCCCTACCACGTATTTCTCTGTGTTGTGTTGTGCAATTGATGCTTATGTGACCTTTCTCTCCACAGTTGAAGCACTCTCTTGTCTCCTTCCATTTAGACACAGTAAATGCTGAGCGAGATGCATTCGCTTCTCCAGTCCTGGTCAACTTCAACCTGACCTCCTCCTGTGCCATTGCTGCAACTGCCTCCTCAAGCGAGGGGAGCTTTGGCTGATGAAACAACCCAGCACGCCTTCCTTCAAATTCTGAGCTAAGTCCCTTCAAGAATTTCATCACTCTCCTACGCTCTACCCACTTCTTAGTAGCAACTATACATTCTGAATGTGGTAACTCCAGTGGATCATAGTGGTCTAAGTCAGCCCACAAATGCTGCAATTCTGCTACATACTCCATCACCGACTTATCCCCTTGTTTTAGCTCATTTACTCTATCCTCAATCTGCGCCATAAGCATTATGTTCCCTTTCCCGGAGTACAATGTTTCCAGGGTTTTCCATACCTCTGCTGCATGGGGAAGAGTCTCCACGGCTGCTGCAATGGATGGGGTCAAGGAGTTCAGCAGCCATGCCACCACCAGAGAGTCAATGACACTCCACTTCTTCCACTCTTCACTTGCCCTGTTCGCCGGTTCATCTACTTCCCCTCTGACATAGCCTTCCAGCCCCTTTGTCCTCAATATTAGCAATGCCCTTCTGGACCAGCTTAGGTAGTTTGTGACCCCTTCCATCTTGATTTCATTTGGCATCAGTTCTATTTTCTGTATCACCTCAGGCTGAGGAACAAGCGCACCTGGGGAAGCCACACCCTCTGCCTTGACAGTGATGAGCTCAGCTAGCTTCTCCAACGCCTTTACCAACCCCTGGTTGTCCCCCATCTTTCCAATCTTGAATCACACCACTAGCAACCTCCAGCAACCACTGCTCCCCACTTTCACCTCTCTACTACCTCCTCCCCTCAGATCTGGGATTCCACCTCTCCTTCTTCCACACAAGCCTTCTCCTCTCAGACAATCGCCAGCAAGCACAACCAGCCAACCACCATCACCACTGCTGGGATTGGGAACCCAAGCTCTGACACCATGTAGAATCAGGGGAGAGAGGGGTGGCGGCTGGGATAGAAAGATGGCCTGGTATTGTATTCTATTGGAGTTAGGGTTTCCTGTACAAGGGGGCAGCACATATATAGGCTGCAGGGTTACATGGGCCACATGGGCCACATGGGCCATAAGCGCACACACACACACACACACTGAAATACAGATAAGACACAGCCCAACAGATTGTGAGGTGCCAAATGCACAGCGATATCAGATCTGTGCTTTGTTTTCAATGGGCTTGATAAGATGGGATATTTTTCTTATATATTTTTGTGCCAAATCTCCAATCTTATTTGTTACTGTAAGTTCATGATTACCCTTAGCAGATAACTTTGATATTTGAGGTTGAAGATATGGGGAGAGTAGGCACCAGAGCTTGACATTGGGAGACCCTGGTTGCAAAGAAAAGAGGGAAAACAGAAGCTGGGTTTACCCGAGTCCATGTGAGGTTTTGCAGGGCACATGGAAAATCTGACAAAGCTGGTGATGCTTGGTGTGATATTGGCCACCTAGGCGTCAAAAAATGGGAAGGGGACAAAACGATGTGATGGTGTAAAACCCACACGGTTTACTAGAGTGTTGACATATAGGAGTGCTGAGCGTATACTTCATTTTCATATTCTTATTAGGGGTGTTCATCATGGTTTTTGTCCTATTTCAACCCGTGAAATAGCTACCATTTTTACAAAAGCTCAAACTCTTGTACAGAAGTACTACTCTTGTTTGGGATTCACTATCCTGATCTATAGTAATTTATGCCTCTTGTTGTTACAAAAACTAAATGCTTACAACCTTATCTAATTCTGCAATGAGCTAATGGTTGTATCAAATTGCCAAACAGCTCAGGCACATTCCTTAGTGCCGAAGAAGATCCAACTGGAGCCCTTGCAGAAATTGAAACGAAGATTGCAAAGGCTACCATGATGCCAAGAAGTCATGGAGAGGTAAATTTACTCTCTGCAAGGTAGGATTAGCGGGAAGCTTGCACGGTGTTGTGGTTTTAAAGTTACCTACATTTACCTGATTGTTTATCTTTTCTTGAACTTTTTTCTCGCAATGATCTATTGATTGTTTCTTGTGCTAAATTGTCGGCTTTCATACTCATTGAACATCCAGGTTTGTGTAGTGCCATGTAGCCTTCCGATAAGTTTCTTTGATTTAAGAAAACACTGTTACAGTATGTCACTGATTTTACGTTTGTCATATGTTGCAGCCATTTAATGTCCTTCGGTATGAGATTGGACAGAAGTATGCTTCACACTATGATGCATTTGACCCGGCTCAATATGGTCCACAAAAAAGTCAAAGGGTATGTTCTAGTTTCACTTGCATTCTGCTTAAATTGGAGCTCTATGTTGAATACTTTTTTCAACTTGAGATAAGTTTTTTTACCAAGCTTACAGCTGTGTATAACACATGTATATTGTTTTTTCACACAACCCTACATCCGACATGACAAGTTTTATCTCAACATAGTCTGTCCTCTGCATTCCTTTCTGTTTATCTCCTTGGTTTTGGTTTTCCACAACTACGACTCACTCTGCATCAGTCCTTTTAAGAAATATTTTGGTCCGCAGTCTGTTTGATTGAACACTGAACAAAAGGGACTTCAGTTACTTGATTCAATTGGTGAATGTAATTAAGAAACCATTAACTGCATTTCCACAGGTGGCATCTTTCTTGCTCTACCTCACGGATGTCGAGGAAGGTGGAGAAACCATGTTCCCATATGAGGTGGGCACTTAGGAAATTTTGCTACGCATTGTTTCGGGTAGAACTGTAATGAACTCTTTATTGATTTACAGAATGGGGATAATATGAACATAGGCTACGACTACGAACAGTGCATCGGCTTAAAGGTGAAACCGAGGAAGGGGGATGGCCTCTTGTTTTACTCCCTTATGCTAAATGGTACCATTGATCCGGTAGGTTCTTGGCACTCAAGTTCGCATGGCCTTTCATGTCACAAATTTTCATTCAAAGTACATGTTGTTCTAATATCTGTGCCATATGGCCCCAGAGCCAAATATGTCTGTGGATTTCTAACTCTATTGTCGATGTGCTGCTGCAGACTTCACTTCATGGAAGCTGCCCAGTGGTCAAAGGAGAGAAATGGGTCGCCACAAAATGGATTAGAGACAGAGGCTCCACGTCCTAAATAGATCAACACATACATAGTAATCATTTTTTTCTACACCATCTTGTACCTGTACATTACATTTATTCAATTTCCATCGGCCTTCATGAACCAGTGAGGTAGGGGAAAAAACAACTTGCAGTTTCCATCTGCTAATTTGACAGTCGTGTTAGTCTAATCTTGGTGGCTGGGTCATGTATCTTTTCTTTTCTACTTCCTTCGTCCCAGAATATACCTGAACTTATAGCTTTGTCGTAAGTCAAACATTTGCTTATGTTTGACTAACTCTAGAAAAATATGAACATCAACTGTATATAAATTAATATTATGTTGTAGATAATGGTACTCCCTCTGATCCGAAATAAATGTTGTTGGTTTTAGTTCAAATTTGAACTAAAACTTAAAAGATGTTTTAGTTCAAATTAATAAATTAATATTATGTCAGAGGGGGTATGTTTTTCTACAATTTTGATCAAACTTAAAAGACGTTTGATTTAGTATGAGCAGAGGTATACCATCGTTTATTGTTAATCCCTATGGCAGTACAGCAAAGATATGATGGAGTGTGCTGTTCCGTGATGGCTCATCATCACTCTGCACACTAGGGTCGCATGGTCAGACACTCGGACGGGTTCTGTGAACAGTCCAACAATTTTTCTAAGTGCATACGGGTTTTTCGCTATGTAATGTGCAGGCACAACTCAGAGAAATTTTGCAGGATATCAACACATACTGGTTTTTCCACTGATGTTTGATAATTCCAAATAAACACTCGTCTTTAATGTTACACATTAGTATTTCAAGAACACAGATTAATCCCAATAAAAATAACCCATACATTTCACTGTTGCAACTCCAATACTGTTGGATCTTAGGACTGCCCAATGTAGACAATTCACTTACCCTGTTACAGAAATGGTGATATGCATGTCGCCACATTCATCAACCACTGTCACTGGAGTATACACAGTCTGCTCTGAAGTTTACAGATACAAGGTTACAAGCTCTTTCGGGTTGTCCACGCACAGCGACTCAGACCATCATCTCAGTCATAGGACGGATAGTTGGACCAAGTTGCCATTGTAATAGTTCCATCATGCGATGATCAGTAACAATCATCAACTGCTCCACTTTGCAGGGTTCACACTGAATGTCATTGTGGCCGTGCCCTGCTGTTCTCCGCTGCTCTCACTTGAAGGAAGTATGGATGCGCCTACATACACGTTTGCAGCATATTAACTCTAAAGAATAAATGATTGTTACTGATCAGTGGTCAGTTATAGAACCTTGGATGTGTGAAAATATTTTATTGGAACTCAAAAACAGGTAAGCAAGACTCAACCAACATATGGTCAAAAGCACGCAACATAATGTGCGCAAATAACTGAAAGTACATGCGCAGAGCAACTTCACTAAGATAGGTCCAAGAAACAAAACTAGTATCGTCTTGAATTGTAATTAAGTTTATCGGTCTTTGACTTACCATAGCTTCACGGGCAGTGAGCCTATCTTGGTGATCATAGCGAAGAAGCTTATCGAGAAAATCTATGGCCTACAAATACACATGAAATCATGCAGTCAAGCAAATAACTCACGACCAAACATATAATGGTTATACAAGTGTCATTAACTAACCTCGGGAGATACTAGATGCTGGTTATCAGCATTAATGAACTTTGACCAGGGTTTTCTACTGTGCCTGCACATGACATACATGGAATGATGGAAAGGTCAGAATTCTGGTCTTCAAACACAAAGGAGGAAGGTATCAACATCCCCAAGCATGCAGCTTACCTTCCAACAAGATGTTCAAGCTGAGGGTCAAGCTCAAGGTGGTACTTCTTTAAGTAAGCATTCAGGCTGTCTGTTCCAAGTACCTGAGAATAATGGTAAGTGGCACGAATAAGACACTATTATGCTGGACAAAGTATCCATGTATTCAGGGTAAGGCCTCCTTTGGTTTATAGGAATTTTGAAGGAATTCTAAAGGATAGGAATTTTGTAGGAAAAAATACTTTGGACCCCTTTGGTTTGTAGGAATGAATTCCTATTCCTATGCAGGATAGGAATCAATCCTTCACATTTCAAAGGAAAAAAAACATTATCCTAGACTCAATGGAAAAATTCCTACCCAATGCATCAAATTACATCTCTTTCCAGTTTCCATATAGGAACTGAGATACATGTCATCTCACTTCCTATGATTTTCCTATCCTTCACCGGGCTGTCCTTTATGATATTCCTATCCTATGAACCAAAGGAGCCCTAAGTTATTGTGGTTTTATTGCATCAAGTGGGCTGTACATAAATATGAACACAATGAGCAAGGTACGTGTAACATAGGCAAAGCTCCTTACAACGTGTTTGGTTGGGAGACTAGGTTGGGAATGGGAGTTTAAGGTGCGTGGGACTTAATATCCCTTGATTGGCTCAGGGATTTGGGAATTAAGGAGGGAAGAGGAAGGGGAATTAAGAGGCCCAACTCCCTCAGATCTCTTCCCTGGGGGTCCCTGGTAATTGAAGAGTGGATTGGGAATTGACAGGAAAACAGAACGATCTGTTAGTTACGTACTTGCGCAAGAGAAGGTACGGCTGTAATCTTTGTATTCCCTTGCCTAATCCCACTAACCAAACAAGGGCAATTAAATCTCTCTTAAATTCTCAGCTCTAATTGCCTTCCCATGCCAAACAGGGGAATGGAAATTAAAATCAGTTTCCCTTGACTAATCATTGCCAAACATGTAGTTAGGACAAATATCACTGTATGTTATCTGGCTGTTGGGTTTAGTGTCATCTCAACGGCAAATTGGGTCCTGTACAGAGCATTTTTAATTTGGGAGTGGGCGGTCATAGCCATGGGCCTCAACAGAAAGGAGCCACCGTGGAAAGGAAGATGAGGGGTGACTTATTCCTTGATTATTGAGCAAACTGCCTTAACTCTGAAAGAGGAGATAGGTCTTTCTTACAATACAATCTTATCCAATCAGATTGAGCGATCTTAACCCTAACTGAACTCAAGAACATGGTGCTCACTGCACGCTACAGAAAACAGGTTTTGTAATGGAAAGGTTTTTAGCAAAAAGGCCAAACCATGGGTTGCATCACTAAAACACATTTAGCAAGAAGTACAAGCCTTCTATTACCAGAGATATGAGAGATGCCAGAAACAAACTGGGGCTCACCTTTGCAATTTTCACGAGTTGGTCGTGGTTATCATGGCCATAGAAGAATGGCTCCTTGCGGAAGATCTGCAGCCATGAAAACAAGTAGCAAATGAATCAGTTACGGACCTGATGTCAATACCCCATTGAGTCCAGGAAACATATACGGGTATTCATAATCCATACATACCATCCCAGCAAACATGCACCCAAGGCTCCACATGTCCAGAGAATAATCATAATCTTGCAAATCAACTAGAAGTTCAGGTCCCTTGAAATACCTGGATTAAATGGGGAAAAAATGCTATGCTCAGATATTAAAAATCATACGTAAGGAAATATAAATGAAAATCAGAACATGTGGCATGGACCAATAAGCAATAAAACATGCTAACATGAATAATATGTTGTAGTGATAAAATAAATTGTTTTGCAGTGATAGAACATGTTTTTTTTATATAATTTGCTCAGATTTCTACGTATAATTATAATGATTGAACTACTTCATCGCTTAAATTTTAGAGCATGGATACATCACCGAAAGAAGTACATTAGGCAGCTCAAACAGGAATACAGGATTCAAATCGAGTGAATTTATTTGCTCATATGTTGCTTCTGGAGCCAATTTCCAACAATAAGTCATATTCTTAAATTGTCATCCTCGCGCAATACAAACGATCAAAAGGGTTCAATCCAAATAAGTTATGGAGCAAGAAAAATGGTACTCCCTCCAATCCATATTAATCGACGCACACTTACCCTCTGTCCGGAATTATTTGTCGTGGAAATGGGTGTATCTAGATGTTTTTTAGTTCTAGATACAACCATTCCTGTCCATTTCTGCGACAAGTAATTCGGGATGGAGGGAGTACAACTTTAGTCAATTAATTTGGATCGGATGGAGTATTTTTATGGGTAGTAAGAAATAACATAACCAAGTAGTTTACTGTATTTACACAAACCTTGAAGCAACACGGACATTGTATTCCTTGCCTGGATGGTAAAACTCCGCGAGGCCCCAGTCTATCAAACGAAGTTTTCGAAGATCATGATCAATCATAACATTATGCGGCTTGACATCTCGATGCATAATGCCTTGTGAATGGCAGTGATCTAATGCCTGGAATGGTATAACCATAAACAAAAAAGGGAATATGTCACAAATAAGCAAATCCTTGCATGTCTGAAACCATGACTTTGGCTTCAAAATATATAGCAGAGACCTGGCACTTATCTTGCACAAAAAAATGCTCAACAATCACTAATATCTTGAAACCAGCACTTCTAAGATTACTAGAACTTCATAAAACGGTGTTTCACTAAATCCTAGTCCTAGATCATAAAGCACAAGTAAAATTCAGGGTCAACTATTTTATCAGACGTTAATTCTGAACTTTAGTTGCTAATGCATTTGAGCTGGCTACACAGAGAACCTTTCAAGAAGTTGAGACTTAGGATTAATGATACTGATCTAGAACACCAGGTGTAATTGGAGCGTAAATAAGTAAACTAATAGGTAATTTCAACATTTCCCGAAGAACAATATTCCTTGATATCTAAAGGTATTCCACAAATCTTTCTGCTGATCCAGAGGACAAAGAGTTTTGTTCAATATCATAGTAAAATAAGTTAGGATGGTAAACAAAACCTTTAGTAGCTCGTATAAGTAGTAGCGAATATCATAATCTGTCAACGTGGGATAGAGCACTTTAAAATCTGTGTTGTTGACATATTCGAAGATCAAGCTGGGAGTTTTCGAATGTTGATCCCTGACAATATCGAGCAGCTTGATGATATTTGGACCTCCACAGAGGTTCTGAAGTATTTTTATCTCCCTTTTAATCTGTATAAACATATGACAAGTAGGTTAAGAGCTTCATCACCAAGAAAGGCATTTTTATTTAACGGAAGTGCAAGGCATGACATGGTAAGAATAATGTATGTGCAGGCATTAACTATGGACTTAATCTTCTCTTTTCTGGGAATTTATGAACAAACAGATGGTTATTCTAATTATTAAAATAGATCCAGATTTATGATCAAACAAGGCTGGCATCAATCAGCTTTCCATTTCATGGATCTGATAGTTTTCCTATTGGCTTTTCTCAACAAAACGTGTTACTTTGCAGGAGGTAGTGTCCCTTTCCATTGAAGATGTTGCCCAATGGGATTTAGCCAGGAGAATGGGTGAAGGGGGTCAATGCGGGTGCTTGTGAGTTCTCTTATTTTGTTCCCCTTAAAAACAAGTCACTTTGTTATTACAGTTACCTTTCATGCTTCTGAGTGAATGGGCAGTGCCCCTACCAGGTTCCTCAAAAGGTACATTGCCTGAACAGATAAATTTTGCGACCAAGATGCCAAGCACCTTATGTGTCTTTTTCAGACATGGCAGGTATGATGACATACTCACAAGTCTCCATCACAAAGTGACGAAGAAGCGGCTAAGAGTGGTTATAATTTTTTTATACTACTGTTTACTCAATTTATACTACTGACCTGGCACTCGAGCAAATTCTGCAAGTTTTAGAGAAGTTATAAATTTTTATACTACTGTTTACTCAATTTATTTTATGTTCCTATCCCGTATTTCTTAGTTGTGCGCTCTACTCTTGATGGAAATCTTTTTGGTTCTGTATAATCCATAAAAGGATTCTTACTGGGATAAAAAAATCTACAGTTCAACATGCAAATGAGTAGTTCACATCTCAATATAAGTTACAAAGCTTCATATAGTACCTTCTTTTTCTTTACGGGCTTGAGTATCTTAATGACACATTTCTCGCTATTGTTAACACTGAAGCCTTCAAACACTTCACTATATTTACCTCTTCCAACTTTCCTGACAACTTCATAGTCATCCTGCTCACTGGTTAGAGATGTGGCAATGGTTAGCACGGTATTAGTTCGGTGGAAACATGAAAAGCGTAAGAGGCTAGGGTTTCAATTATCTTTCGCCAAAGAGAATTAAACTAACCGCAAAAACGATACTGGGGATAAATCTTAAGAGTTGATTTATAAAGTAAATCGTTACTGATTAGAAGTCGCAAAGATAAGACAGGTATTCTTAGAAAAGACGTTCATATCACCATGTTGTAGAAAACATTCACACTTTTTTCCCTACAGTCTCTTATGAAGTACAGATGGAACAAGGAGGGCCAGCAAATCAGCTACAATTAATCACGATGCTTTTTCACACTTAAATATACAATCAAAATAACTACAACAGAAGCAAACTAAGGCCCAATTCTGTTGGTGGCTGCCAAAATAAGTTACCCCCTCCCTAGCTTATTCTAAAAGCGTAGTTTAGAAGCCCCCCAAAAAATCAGGCCGGCTTCTAGAATAAGCTGGAGAGAGTGCGGCTTATGCCATAACCTGCCATAGGTTGTCAAAAGAACTGGGCCTAAGTTGACGCAGAGAAAGAAAATACAAGTGTATCAATTGAACAAAAGCAGTCTTTAGAAGGTTCAAATATACACTTGGTATCACATGATGTACATCAAATATGATGATTTTTTTCCCAAGAAACCAGCAGGAGCTCTGCCTATTCATTACGAAAACATTTTGATGATCTCAATAGAATGGACAATATAAGTACATTATTGTGGTTGCTTGGAGTTGCTGCAGGATCGCAGCACAAATTTAAAGTATACTAGAAGGACCACAGTGGTTACTGGAAAGAGGTGGATTAGTAAGGACAGTGTACATCTTGGCATGTCCAAATGAATTAAATGAACTTCAAGTAGAATACCTAACAATATTGGGTGAAAGTCTGAAAGATAGTGCTAGAAAAGGTCAAAAGCAGAATACTGCAGAGAAAACCCCCATTCTTCAATAAACCTTTCTGATCAGGGACATGGGAATATCAATTACCAATCTTTAACTCAAGGTTATTTGCCTAAAGTAACTTCTTAATTTCATAAGCTTTATGCAGAAGCCAGAAGCTACCAAAGCAATATTTAACACACGGTTTTATAAGAACACGAGGACTATATTGCTCGTATTCTCGAGTGCACGCACGCACGGACAAACTGCAATTCCCTAATCAGCAATCACACCCTGCAATTGACAGGGATGAAGAAAAATCCGCGAACCTCACTAAATCTCTACTGAACACACGCCTAACCTTGCAGCCCCAACGAATAACCCACACCCAGCACTGACCGAAATCGACGAGCATACAAGCCATCAGCAAAGTGAACATAGAAATTAGCTATGGCTGCTGATTAGGACGTGACGTCAGCGCCTTACCCCCACTGTACGGTGAGCGCCTCATAGTCCCAGTACTCCTTGGGGCGCACCACGTTGACGTCGGTGTAGACCCTCGCCTTCGACATGCCGGGCCTGGATCCCGCGTCGGCCGGAGCGCAGCGAGGGGACAGGGCGACGAAGGAGGACGCGAGGGCGGCTACGACGACGGCGGCGGCTGCTCGAGCTACGGAGCTGGCTGGCGGGCGCTTCCTCGGAGGGGCATCGCTCATGCGGCCATCGCCGGCGGCGACGGCGGGCTAGGGTTTCCGGCTGGGGGGTGGGTGGGTGGAGGAGGGAGAGATTAGGTGAAGATGAATCTTTTTAGTTTAGTTTTGGCGTGGAGAAAGAGGTGGAGTGGGTCGGAGACTCTGGAATCTGCTCGTGTTGAGTCACTGACAGGTGGATTTATTATTGCCTTTTTTTGGCAAAGATTTATTATTGCCTGGTGCTGAATCATTGAGGGTTGGTTTGGTTCCAATAAAGTCATCTCCAACTGTTTGTATGTTAGCTTGTTGGTAAAATATGACATGTCATCAACAACACCTTAATATACAACAACTTCAATGGGTTGTATGTAGTTTGTCCAATACGATGTGAGATACTCCCTCCGTTCCTAAATATTTGTCTTTCTAGACATTTTAAATGACTATTACATACGGATGTATGTAGACATGTTTTAGAGTGTAGATTCACTCATTTTGCTCCGTATGTAGTCACTTGTTGAAATGCCTAGAAAGACAATTATTTAAAAACGGAGGGAGTAATAAATAATGTGCTCTCTCATTCTATATTGAAGCTTGTGCAAAGGGTGTTGATTCATGTACATACAATCTTTCTCTCTTTCCTCATTTATTGTATGACACATCATCAAAAATCCTATGTGGCAAAATCTACCAACAACTATCTTACAACCATTGAAGATGCCCTAAGTCACAGTCTCCTGACCACACATTTCCATCTTTTTTTTATGTAAAGGTGGTGGGACCCATGCAAAAGGGGTGACTTATAAGTTTTAAGTTGGGGTGAAGCAACTTATGACTTATAAGTTGGGATGACTTATAAACTGGGTCTGTTTGGCAAAATAAGTCACTTTTTTTCACTTTTCGACTTATAAGTTGATGACTTATTTGGAATCAAATAGGCCCTGAATCTACCAAGCTTAATACTCCATTTGTCTGAAAATACTTGTGCCAAGTTTGTTCCTCAAACTTAATGCTAGATATATGCATTTGAGGAACAAGTTTTTTCAAACAGAGGAAGTACGATTTTGGTTTGAATCATGGCCACTTGGCTCACTTCGAAGCATCTACAACCAGAGCCTCTCGGACCACCTGCACAATCACTGCCCGAATGTAAAAATAAAATAAATTAAGTGGTCCGAATGTAAAATTGCCAACCAACCGGACGCCTAAAACTTAGTCCATGCGCGCTTGGGCTAACCGGCAACCCCATATCCGGCCTATATGCGGGGCGGATATAAGGACGCCCGGACCCGCCCGCAATATCAGATCCGGCATGCATTGGCCTCATCCCCGCAACGTCGGGCATCGAAATGGAGCCATAGCCGCCTCCATGGTTTACGGTTAAACCGGCTAGGAGGCATAGCGTGCTCGACGCGCGAGGCAGCGGGCGCGCGATGTCGTGGCAGCCCTTAAGGCAGAGGCTGGAGGGCCCTCCGTGCCCGAATCGCCGAGTCCTTGCCATGGCAAAAGAGCGAAGCAAGGTCGTACGTGCCATAGTCGAACTGCCCCCTGATACATCTCCGTCGTATCTGCTTTTCCAAACACTTTTGCCCTTGTTTTGGACTCTAACTTGCATGATTTGAATGGAACTGACCTGGACTGACGCTGTTTTCAGCAGAATTGCCATGGTGTTATTTATATGCAGAAATAAAAGTTCTCGGAATGACCTGAAACTTTACGGAGACTATTTTTGAAAATAATAAAAAATCTTGTCAAAAGATCAAGACCAGGGGGCCCACACCCTAGCGCGCCCCCTACCTCGTGGCCCCCTTGGAGCTCCTCCGACCTCAACTCCAACTCTATATATTCACTTTCGGGGAGAAAAAATCAGGGAGAAGGATTCATCGCGTTTTACGATACGGAGCCGCCGCCAAGCCCTAAAACCTCTCGGGAGGGCTGATCTGGAGTCCGTTCGGGGCTCCGGAGAGGGGAATCCATCATCGTCGTCATCATCAACCATCCTCAATCACCAATTTCATGATGCTCACCGCCGTGCGTGAGTAATTCCATCGTAGGCTTGCTCGGCGGTGATGGGTTGGATGAGATTTATCATGTAGTCGAGTTAGTTTTGTTAGGGTTTGATCCATAGTATCCATTATGTTCTGAGATTGATGTTGCTATGACTTTGTTATGCTTAATGCTTGTCACTAGGGCCCGAGTGCCATGATTTCAGATCTGAACTTATTATGTTTTCATGAATATATGTGAGTTCTTGATCCTATCTTGCAAGTCTATAGTCACCTACTATGTGTTATGATCCGGCAACCCCGAAGTGACAATAATCGGGACCACTCCCGGTGATGACCGTAGTTTGAGGAGTTCATGTATTCACTATGTGTTAATGCTTTGGTCTGGTACTCTATTAAAGGAGGCCTTAATATCCCTTAGCTTCCGCTAGGACCCCGCTGCCACGGGAGGGTGGGACAAAAGATGTCATGCAAGTTATTTTTCATAAGCATGTATGACTATATTCGAAATACATGCCCACATTACATTGATGAATTGGAGCTAGTTCTGTGTCACCCTAGGTTATGACTGTTACATGATGAACCGCATCCGGCATAATTCTCTATCACCGATCCATTGCCTACGAGCTTTCCATATATTGTTCTTTGCTTATTTACTTTTCCGTTGCTATTGTTACAATCAGTACAAAATACCAAAAACATTACTTTTTTTATCATTACCTTTTGCTACCGTTACCACTACTATCATATTACTTTGCTACTAAATACTTTGCTGCAGATATTAAGTTTCCAGGTGCGGTTGAATTGACAACTCGGCTGCTAATACTTGCGAATATTCTTTGGCTCCCCTTGTGTCGAATCAATAAATTTGGGTTGAATACTCTACCCTCGAAAACTGTTGCGATCCCCTATACTTGTGGGTTATCAATACTATTTTTTGGCGTCGTTGCCGGGGAGCATAGCTCTATTCTTTGAGTCAGTTGGGACTTATATCTGCTTATCATTATGAAGAACTTGAAAGATCCAAGAACCAAGATTTATCCCTCAACTACGAGGGGAGGTAAGGAACTGCCATCTAGCTCTGCACTTGATTCACCTTCTATTTTGAGTAAGCTTGCGACACCTAAACCTGCTTCTGCTATTGATTCTGATATGTCGCATGTTATTGATGATGCCACTTCTGCTATGCATGATACTTATGATGATACTACTTCTATGCTTGATACTACTATGCCACTTGCTGAATTTCTTGATGAACAACTTGCTAGGGCTAGAGAGAATGAAATTATTGAAACTGATAATATTGATGAAAGTGATGATGAAGACTCTCCCCCTAATAAATATGAATTGTCTGTTGTTCCTAAGGGTTATGTTATGGATGAAGAAGCTACTAGGGCTTAGTTGATCATGATTTCTGTTTTTTCTACTTCACTTATCTGTGTTACTGATAAGGATTATGGATTCTCTGTTGATCCTGATATAATTACTTTGTTGAATCTGATCCTTTTTATGGCTATGAATCTGAAACTGTTGTGGCACATCTTACTAAATTAAATGATATAGCCACCCTGTTCACTAATGATGAGAGAACTCGCTACTTTTATATCCTTAAAAAATTTCCGTTCTCATTAAAGGGTGATGCTAAGATATGGTTTAATTCTCTTGATCGTGGTTGTGTGTGTAGTCCCCAGGATATGATTTATTACTTCTCTGCTAAATATTTCCCTGCTCATAAGAAACAAGCTGCCTTAAGGGATATATATATAATTTTGTGCAAATTAAAGAAGAGAGTCTCCCACAAGCTTGGGGGGAGGCTTCTCCAATTACTTAATGCTTTTCCTGATCATCCTCTTAAGAAAAATGAAATACTTGATATCTTTTATAATGGACTAACCGATGCTTCCAGAGACTACCTGGATAGTTGTGTTGGTTCTGTTTTCAGGGAAAGAACACCGGGTGAAGCTGAAATTCTATTAAACAATATGTTGACTAATGAAAATAATTGGACACTTCCTGAGCCTATTCCTAAACCAACTCCGAAGAAGAGAGGTGTTCTATTTCTCAGTCCTGAAGATATGCAAGAGGCAAAGAAATCCATGAAAGAAAAGGGTATTAAAGCTGAAGATGTTAAGAATTTACCTCCTATTGAAGAAATACATGGTCTTAATTTACCACCTGTCGAAGAAATGCATAATTTTAATCCATCTCCTATTGAAGAAATACATGGTCTTGATAACTCGACACGGGTAGTAAAGGTAAATTCTCTCTATAGATATGATAAAGCTGAAATCTCATTTACTAAGTTTGCTAGCCCATGCTTAGATGAGTTTGTTAAATTTATGGTTAAGCAAGAAGACTTCAATGCTTATTTTGGTAGAGAATTAAAATGCAGTGCTGATATGCTTGAACACTTGGGTGATTATATGGCTAATGTCAAAGGTGAACTTAAACTTATTAGTAAACATGCTTCTATGGTTACCACTCAAGTAGAACAAGTACTTAAAGCTCAAAATGATTTGCTCAATGAATTGAATAGTAAGAATAATGATTTTGATGTTAGAGTGGCTACTATAACTGGTAAAATGACTCAGGAACCTTTGTATCCTGCAGGCCACCCTAAGAGAATTGAGCAAGATTCTCAGACAAATAATATAGATGCACCTAGTCCTTCTAAAAGGAAGAAAAGGAAGAATGATAGGACTTTGCATGCTTCTAGTGAACCTATTACTGAAACACCTGAGAATCCAAATGATATTTCTATTTCTGATGCTGAAACACAATCTGGTAATGAACTTGAAACTAGTGATAATGTTCATGTTGATGCCCAACCTAGCAATGATAATGATATAGAAATTGAACATGTTGTCGATCTTGATAACCCACAGTCAAAGAATCAACGTTATTATAAGAGAGACTTTGTTGCTAGGAAACATGGTAAAGAAAGAGAACCATGGGTTCAGAAACCCATGCCTTTTCCTTCCAAACCATCCACGAAAAAGGATAATGAGGATTTTGAGCGCTTTGATGAAATGATTAGACCTATCTTTTTGCGTATGCGATTAACTGATATGCTTAAAATGAATCCTTATGCTAAGTACATGAAAGAAATTGTCACTAATAAAATAAAGATACCAGAAGCTGAAATTTCCACCATGCTTGCTAATTACACTTCTAAAGGTGGAATACAAAAGAAACTTGGAGATCCAGGAGTACCCACTATATCATGCTCCATTAAAAGAAACTATGTTAAAACTGCTTTATGTGATCTTGGAGCCGGTGTTAGTGTTATGCCTCTCTCTTTATATCGTAGACTTGATTTGAATAAGTTGACACCTACTGAAATATCTTTGCAAATGGCTGATAAATCAATTGCTACACCTGTCGGTATTTGTGAGGATGTGCCTGTTGTGGTAGCAAACGTTACTATTTTAACGGACTTTGTTATTCTTGATATTCCCGAGGACGATAGTATGTCTATTATTCTTGGAAGACCTTTTTTGAATACTGCAGGGGCTGTTATTGATTGCAACAAAGGCAGTGTCACTTTTCATGTTAATGGTAATGAGCATACAGTACACTTTCCGAGGAAACAAACCTCAAGTCCACAGTATCAATTCTATTGGAAAAATTCCATCGATTATTTTTGGAGGTTTTGAATTTCCTCTTCCTACCGTCAAGAAGAAATATGTTATTCTAATTATTGGGGATGTGCATATCCCCGTTGAGGTAACCTAGTGTTATTCGAAATTTCTCCGGTTTCATGTTACTCGAAATGAGTTTGTTAACAAGACTTGATCAACCTTGTTAGTGGATTCCTTTTGATGAGCATGAGATGGATGAAGTTAGAAAACACAACTCTCTGTACCCTCTTTTTACTTTCTGTAATTTATATTAAATAAAGCAAAAGTAGTAATTTCGGTCTGCTTTCTGAATTATTCGTGCAATATAAAAATACTCCGAAAATAAAAGTTCTCCAAATGCCCTAAAATTTAAATATGATTTTTTCTAAAATATTTGAGAATATTTGGCACTGGGAACACAGCAAGGGGGCATCCACCTGGCCACGAGGGTGGAGGGTGCGCCCTACCCCCTGGGTGCGTCCCCCTGCCTCATGGGCCCACGGTGGCCCTCCTCCACTTATCCCTGCACCCACACACTCCTTCCTCCCACGAACACCATTATCCAGCTCAAGCACGAGTTCTAGCTCATTTTACTGCGATTTTCGATCTCCTTGCTCAAAGCACCTCTCACAAAACTGCTTTGGGGGATTGTTCCTTGATATTGACTCCTCCATTGGTCCAATTAGTTTTTGTTCTAGTGCTTTATTCATTGCATATTTTTGCTGCTTAGGTGTCCCTGTTCTTGAGCTTGCATGTCAGATTTATATGGTCAAAAATAGTTTTGGTGCATGATATTGCCTCTAGGCACTTGTAGGAGCAGTTGCTATAAATTTTGTTAAGCTTGGTTTACTTTTATTTGAAGTTACTAAAAAATTCAGAATTTTTCAGAAAATAATGAAGAGATTTTTGAGGGGCTCATCGAGCCGAAACTCGAAGGAAAAGCAAAATGAAGAAGCAGAGAGGCCCAAATATAATCTGCCTCGCACCGCGGGAGGTTCGGCTATGTGAATGGCCCACCGATGATTGTTTGAGAGCAACCGGGATTTATGATGATTTTTATGAATTGGCTAAGAATGCAGGCCTCACCAACTTCCTCCGCGACCAACGCGAACAGTATCTCTTACTCACCAATACTTTTTGTGCAAAACTTCTACTATTATCCTAGGGAATCACCTCCTTCAGTAGAGTTTCATTTATATGATGTGGTTAAGAAGATGTCACTAGATGAATTTTGCAGGGTTTGCAAAATATCTTTCGAGGGTAGCCTAGAGGAACCACATCGTAAAGATGTGGACGGGTTTATTGACACTATCACTGTAAGGGAAACTAGGAAAGTTTCCGATGTAAGAATCACTAGCATACATTTTCCTGTTTTACGCTACTTTGCAATATTTGCTAGTCGTTGCTTAATTGGTCGCGGAAACTGTGGAAACCTTAGTGTTCCTGATATTATTATTTTGTTTAATGGCTTATTGCGTGACGACTCTGTTAGTATGGGCGGTATTATTGCTAAACGGTTAAGTCTGAACTGTACAAAGGGCCCCATCTTTGGTGGTATCCATGCTTCATGCCTTGCTGCATATTATAACATACCCATTAGGCACTATGAAAAAGAAGAAAAAATGCTGCCTATTGTTTATTTAGATTATAAGAGTATGGTAGCGCATGATTTCATTGTAAAGAATAGCGAAGGGGAGCTTAAATACAAATTGTTCTTTGATAAACGTCATCCTGAGACTATCACCTTGCATGCTCCTTCCTTGTTTGATTTATCTACAGGCCAGTACCTCGTCTCGCCGAAGGATATTCACGCTTACCGGAACCCTACATCAGCCATAGAGCCAGAGTCGGAACCACAATTTGATCATCCACGACAATCTAATTACCAGTGGGATCCGGAGATGATTGTCAACCAGTGGAAATCAGAGTCTTCTTCATCACAGTACGACCCCAACTATTACTTTGGGTATCCGCCAGGCCAGCCGTGGCCATAGACCAACTTAGGCCAAAAGTCTAAGCTTGGGGGAGTACGTATTTCTCACCGACATTATATTAATGTTCACACACTCATTGCTAGATGTCGGTGCTCATACTTTTTCATTGTAATATTCATGCTAGTTTATTTTCCTTTTTATGCTTTCTTGTGTGTTTGATAAACCTTAAGAAAAAACCAACAAAAAATAGTTGTAGCTTTTAGCTAGCTTTAATTTCTATGCATGTAGTAGTAATTAAAAAGAAAAAAAAAAGATTTCCTGATCTTCTTTTGCTTGTTGGGAGCTTTCCCGTGTAAATAGTTTTATTTTTTTCTTTTCTTTGGGGGTCGATAGGAGAAGACCATAATTAAATTGTTGAAGTGGCTCTTATATGCATTATTGTTCATCTAACAAAAGAGCCCATATTGCCTTGTCTTCTTCTGTTTATTGAATGCTTACAGATTCCAGCTTAGTCTAATGCACGTGCACTATTATTATTATCCACATTGTTCGGTCGTGCAAGTGAAAGGCAATTATGACGATATATGATGGACTGACTGAGATGAGAAAAGCTGGTATGAACTCGACCTCTCTTATTTTTGTAAATATGATTAGTTCATCGTTCCTGATTCAGCCTATTATGAATAAACATGTTTGCAATGACAACTAGAGATCATAGTTTCTTGTGCCATGCTTAATTAGCTAGGAGCCTATAATGGTTTACCTTGCGTGCCAACATGCTGTTAAAATGGTTGTGATGTGGTATGATAGGGTGGTATCCTCCTCTGAATGATTTAAGTGACTTGACTTGGCACGTGTTCACGCATGTAGTTAAAACAAAATCAACATAGCCTTCACGATATTTATGTTCATGGCGGATTATATCCTACTCATGCTTGCACTCAATGTTCATCGACTTTAATGCATGTTCATGGCTGTTATCGCTCTCTAACTGGTCGCTTCCCAGTCTTTTGCTAGCCTTCACTTATACTAAGCGGGAATACTGCTTGTGCATCTAATTCCATAAACCCCAAAGTTATGCCATATGAGTCCACCATACCTACCTATATATGGTATCTACCTACCGTTCCAAGTAAATTTGTATGTGCCAACCTCTGAACCTTCAAATATTCATTCTGTTTTGTATGCTCGAATAGCTCATGTATCAACTAGGGTTGTCCGTATCTTCCATGTTAGGCGGGTTATTCTCAAGAGGAATGGACTCCGCTCCTCACTCACGAGAAAATGGCTGGTCACCGGGATGCCTGGTCCCATGCTTTATGCAAACTAAATCAAAATAATTGCAAACAAAACTCCCCCTGGGACTCTTGTTAGTTGGAGGCACTCGTTGTTTCGAGCAAGCCATGGATTGATGCTTGTTGGTGGAGGGGGAGTATAAACTTTACCATTCTATTTGGGAACCGCCTATAATGTGTGTAGCATGGAAGATATCGCCATCTCTTGGTTGTTATGTTGACAATGAAAGTATATCGCTCAAAATATTATTCATCTCTATTTTAAAACCGAGCTCTGGCACCTCTACAAATCCCTGCTTCCCTCTGTGAAGGGCCTGTCTATTTACTTTTATGTTGAGTCATCCTCCTGTTATTAAAAAGCACCCGCTGGAGAGCACCTCTGTCATTTGCATTCATTACTGATTAATTTACATTGAGTATGACTTGACTGGATCTCTTTTACCATGAATTACAATTTTAGTCAGTCCTTGATCTTTAAAGGTGCTCTGCATTTATGTTTTGCGGTCTCACAAAGGGCTAGCGAGATACCATCTTGTTATATCATATTATGATTGTTTTGAGAAAGTGTTGTCATCCTAGATTTATTATTATTGCTCGCTAGTTGATTATGCCATTGATATGAGTAAACATGAGACCATGCGTTATTGTGAATATGGTTAGTCTATAATCTTTGCTGAAAACTTGAATGCTGGCTTTACATATTTACAACAACAAGAGCAAATAGAGTTTGTAAAAGTTTTTCTTTATCACTTTCAGTTTATCAACTGAATTGCTTGAGGACAAGCAAAGGTTTAAGCCTGGGGGGGTTGATACGTCTCCGTCATATCTACTTTTTCAAACACTTTTGCCCTTGTTTTGGACTCTAACTTGCATGATTTGAATGGAACTAACCTGGACTGACGCTGTTTTCAGCAGAATTGCCATGGTGTTATTTATGTGCAGAAACAAAAGTTCTCAGAATGACCTGAAACTTTACGGAGACTATTTTTGGAAATAATAAAAAATCCTGGCAAAAAATCAAGACCAGGGGGGCCACACCCTAGCCACGAGGGTGGGGGCGCGCCCCCTACCTCGTGGGCCCACTGGAGCTCCTCCAACTCTATATATTCACTTCCGGGGAGAAAAAATCAGGGAGAAGGATTCATCGCGTTTTACGATACGGAGCCGCCGCCAAGCCCTAAAACCTCTCGGGAGGGCTGATCTGGAGTCCGTTTGGGGCTCCGGAGAGGGGAATCCGTCGCCGTCGTCATCATCAACCATCCTCCATCACCAATTTCATGATGCTCACTGCCGTGCGTGAGTAATTCCATCGCAGGCTTGCTGGACGGTGATGGGTTGGATGAGATTTATCATGTAGTCGAGTTAGTTTTGTTAGGGTTTGATCCCTAGTATCCATTATGTTCTGAGATTGATGTTGCTATGACTTTGCTATGCTTAATGCTTGTCACTAGGGCCCAAGTGCCATGATTTTAGATCTGAACCTATTATGTTTTCATGAATATATGTGAGTTCTTGATCCTATCTTGCAAGTCTATAGTCACCTACTATGTGTTATGATCCGGCAACCCCAAAGTGACAATAATCGGGACCACTCCCGGTGATGATCGTAGTTTGAGGAGTTCATGTATTCACTATGTGTTAATGCTTTGGTCCGGTACTCTATTAAAAGGATGCCTTAATATCCCTTAGTTTCCGCTAGGACCCCGCTGCCACGGGAGGGTAGGACAAAAGATGCCATGCAAGTTATTTTCCATAAGCACGTATGACTATATTCGGAATACATGCCTACATTACATTGATGAATTGGAGCTAGTTCTGTGTCACCCTAGGTTATGACTGTTACATGATGAACCGCATCCGGCATAATTCTCTATCACCGATCCATTGCCTACGAGCTTTCCATATATTGTTCTTCGCTTATTTACTTTTCCGCCGCTATTGTTACAATCACTACAAAATACCAAAAACATTACTTTTGTTATCATTACCTTTTGCTACCGTTACCACTACTATCATATTACTTTGCTACTAAATACTTTGCTGCAGATATTAAGTTTCCAGGTGTGGTTGAATTGACAACTCAGCTGCTAATACTTGACAATATTCTTTGGCTCCCCTACTCTACCCTTGAAAACTGTTGTGATCCCCTATACTTGTGGGTTATCACCCCCCAAGAAGGAGAAGGATGAGGACGGTAACAGAGCGGACAACTTCGACGGTGAGCAGGTCCGCCTCGATCTATTTTGCATTTTCGACCGCTACTTGATGGTGTCCTGGACCAGGAGTACTCACCACGTCGACTCCTGGCCAGGTGGGTCGGGCTAAGGACCCCCTTTGTTGGTCCTGTCCTGGCCCACTTCAGGTGAACCATGACGCATACAAGGAGGATTCCATAAGACTTACATACAAGACAAGGAATATTGCTTTCTTCATGACTTATACATGTTCCTATGACTATGACATTATGCAACTCCCGTTTACTGGAGGAACACTTTATGTGCTACCAAACGTCACAACGTAACTGGGTGATTATAAAGGTGCTCCACAGGTGTCTCCGAAGGTACTTGTTGAGTTGGCGTATTTCGAGATTAGGATTTGTCACTCCGATTGTCGGAGAGGTATCTATGGGCCCTCTCGGTAATGCACATCACTTAAGCCTTGCAAGCATTGCAACTAATGAGTTAGTTGCGGGATGATGTATTACGGAACGAGTAAAGAGACTTGCCGGTAACGACATTGAAACTAGGTATTGAGATACCAACGATCGAATCTCGGGCAAGTAACATACCGATGACAAAGGGAAGAATGTATGTTGTTATGCGGTCTGACCGATAAAGATCTTCGTAGAATATGTGGGAACCAATATGAGCATCCAGGTTCCGCTATTAGTTATTGACCGAAGACGTGTCTCGGTCATGTCTACATAGTTCTCGAACCCGTAGGGTCCGCGCGCTTAACGTTTCGATGACAGTTATATTATGAGTTTATATGTTTTGATGTACCGAAGGTTGTTCGGAGTCCCGGATGTGATCACGGACATGACGAGGAGTCTCAAAATGGTCGAGACATGAAGATTGATATATTGGAAGCCTATGTTTGGATATCGGAAGTGTTCCGGGTGAAATCGGGATTTTACCGAAGTACCGGGAGGTTACCGGAACCCCCCGGGAGGTTAATGGGCCTTAGTGGGCCTTTACGGAGAAGAGGAGAGGCAGCCAGGGCTGGGCCGTGCGCCCCTCCCCCTAGTCTGAATAGGACAAGGAGAGGGGGGCGGCGCCCCCCCTTCCTTCATCTCTCCCTCCTCTTCCCCCCTCCCAAGTCCTAATCCAACTAGGAAAGGGGGGGAGTCCTACTCCCGGTGGGAGTAGGACTCCTCCTGGCGCGCCCTCTCTCCTGGCCGGCCGCACCCCCTTTCTCTTTTATATACAGGGGCAGGGGGCACCCTAGAGACACAACAATTGATCATTTGATCTTTTAGCCGTGTGCAGTGCCCTCCTACACCATAGTCCACCTCGATAATACTATAGCGGTGCTTAGGCGAAGTCCTGCGTCGGTAGAACATCATCATCGTAACCACGCCGTCGTGCTGACGAAACTCTCCCTCAACACTCGGCTGGATCGGAGTTCGAGGGACGTCATCGGGCTGAACGTGTGCTGAACTCAGAGGTGCCGTACGTTCGGTACTTGATCGGTCGGATCGTGAAGACGTACGACTACATCAACCGCGTTGTGCTAATGCTTCCGCTTTCGGTCTATGAGGGTACGTGGACAACACTCTCCTCTCTCGTTGCTATGCATCACCATGATCTTGCGTGTGCCTAGGAATTTTTTTGAAATTACTACATTCCCCAACAGTGGCATCCGAGCCTGGTTTTATGCGTAGATGTCATATGCACGAGTAGAACAGAACTGAGTTGTGGGCGATATAAGTCATACTGCTTACCAGCATGTCATACTTTGGTTCGGCGGTATTGTTGTATGAAGCGGCCCGGACCGACATTACGCGTACGCTTACGCGAGACTGGTTCTACCGATGTGCTTTGCACACAGGTGGCTGGCGGGGGTCAGTTTCTCCAACTTTAGTTGAACCGAGTGTGGCTACTCCCGGTCCTTGAGAAGGTTAAAACAACACTAACTTGACAAACTATCGTTGTGGTTTTTGATGCGTAGGTAAGAACGGTTCTTGCTAAGCCCGTAGCAGCCACGTAAAATTTGTAACAACAAAGTAGAGGACGTCTAACTTGTTTTTGCAGGGCATGTTGTGATGTGATATGGTCAAGACATAATGCTAAATTTTATTGTATGAGATGGTCATGTTTTGTAACCGAGTTATCGGCAACTGGCAGGAGCCATATGGTTGCCGCTTTATTGTATGCAATGCAATCGCCCTGTAATGCTTTACTTTATCACTAAGTGGTAGCGGTAGTCGTAGAAGCATAAGATTGGCGAGACGACAATGATGCTACGATAGAGATCAAGGTGTCACGTGATACGTCTCCAACGTATATATAATTTTTTATTGCTCCATGCTATATTATCTACTGTTTTGGACATTATTGGGCTTTATTATCCACTTTTACATTATTTTTGGGACTAACCTATTAACCGGAGGCCCAGCCCAGAATTGTTGTTTTTTTGCCTGTTTTAGGGTTTCGAAGAAAAGGAATATCAACCGGAGTCCAAACGGAATGAAACCTTTGGGAACGTGATTTTCTCACCGAATACAACTCATGAGACTTGGACCCTACGTCAATCCAACTAACAGGAGGCCACGAGGTAGGGGGCGCGCCTGCCCCCCCCCCCCAGGCGCGCCCTCCACCCTTGTGGCCCCCCTGTAGCTCCAATGACATACTTCTTTCTCCTATATATACCCACGTACCCCCAAACGACCAGAGAAGGAGCCAAAACCCTAATTCCACCACCGTAACGTTCTGTATTCACGAGATCCCACCTTGGGGCCTGTTCCGGAGCTCCGCCGGAGGGGGCATCGACCACGGAGGGCTTCTACATCAACACCATAGCCTCTCCGATGAAGTGTGAGTAGTTTACTTCAGACCTACGGGTCCATAGTTAGTAGCTAGATGGCTTCTTCTCTCTTTTTGGATCTCAATACAATGTTCTCCCCCTCTCTTGTGGAGATCTATTCGATGTAATCTTCTTTTTGCGGTGTGTTTGTTGAGATTGATGAATTGTGGGTTTATGATCAAGTCTATCTATGAATAATATTTGAATCTTCTCCGAATTCTTTTATGTATGATTGGTTATCTTTGCAAGTCTCTTTGAATTATCGGTTTGGTTTGGCCTACTAGATTGATCTTTCTTGCAATGGGAGTGCTTAGCTTTGGGTTCAATCTTGCGGTGTCCTTTCCCGGTGATAGTAAGGGCAGCAAGGCACGTATTGTATTGTTTCCATCGAGGATAACAAGATGGGGTTTTCTTCATATTGCATGAGTCTATCCCTCTACATCATGTCATCTTGCTTAAGGCGTTACTCTGTTTTTAACTTAATACTCTAGATGCATGCTGGATAGCGGTCGATGAGTGGAGTAATAGTAGTAGATGCAGGCAGGAGTCGGTATACTTGTCTCGGATGTGATGCCTATATACATGATCATACCTAGATATTCTCATAACTATGCTCAATTCTGTCAATTGCTCAACAGTAATTTATTCACCCACCGTAGAATACTTATGCTCTCGAGAGAAGCCACTAGTGAAACCTATGGCCTCCGGGTCTATCTTTATCATATCAATCTCCTACTACTTAGTTATTTACTTTGCTATTTACTTTGCCTTTATTTTACTTTGCATCTTTATCATAAAAATACCAAAAATATTATCTTATCATATCTATCAGATCTCACTCTTGTAAGTGGCCCTATAGGGATTGACAACCCCTATTTGCATTGGTTGTGAGGATTTATTTGTTTTGTGCAGGTGCGAGGGACTCGCGCGTAGCCTCCTACTGGATTGATACCTTGGTTCTCAAAAACTGAGGGAAATACTTACGCTACTTTGCTGCATTATCCCTTCCTCTTCAGGGAAAACCAACGCAGTGCTAAAAGAGGTAGCAAGAAGGATTTCTGGCGCCGTTGCCGGGGAGGTCTACGCAAAAGTCAACATACCAAGTACCCATCACGTACCCTCATCTCCCGCATTACATTATTTCTCATTTGCCTCTCATTTTCCTCTGCCCCCAATTCACCCTTGCCGTTTTATTCGCCCTCTCTCTCTCCATCCTCCCTCTCCATTTGCCCTTTTTGTCCGCTTGCTTTTTGTTTGCTTGTGTGTTAGTTTGTTTTCTTGTCGTTATGGATAGTTCTTCACCCTCTGCCTCTATGTCCGAAATTGGGGATACTATTGTCGATAATAATTTTGATGCTCCTACTAAAGAACCCACTATCTCACATATAAAAAGATTTCGTGTTGGTAGTGGTAATATTATTGGAAAAGGAGTTATTCAAGATTTCTTTACTTGTGCCGGTGCTTTACCTTCTATGGGTAGTTCTATTATTCATAGAACTAGTAGTCTTGCGGATGCTATTGCCATGCTTGTAGTTGAACTTGAGTGACAATTCATGCACATGCATCCTTCTATACAAAGGATTTTCCTAGAATTTTCTAATATTGAGCATTCTTCTGTTAAGTGTGCCGTTACAATCTTTTTGGCTCATGAGTTTTGATTCATAATAAAAGAGGCCAAAGAAATCTTTGCGCATTATAGGGTGGACGCTTGCCGTCCTCCCATAGAGACTATCCTCTTTGATCAAGAATAAATAATGCGTTTTCAATCTTTAGACTATGTTGCTTTCAATGAAAATCTTAGAAAAAGGGTTCCTACCAATGTTTTAGTTGATAGAATTTCTGAACTTAATGATGATTTGGCTATTCGAGATAATGAATTGGGATATTCTCTTGAATATAGGCTCACAAAGTTCTGTCAAAAGAATGCTTATAATGATGATTTGGTTGTGCAATATGAAGGACCAAAGGAGGAACCTATACCTCCCAAGGTTGATCTTGAAGACTTTTGTCCCAACAAATTTAGCCATTTTGATTACTTCTGCTTGTCTCAAAGAAAACTTTCTGCTGAACGTAGAGAATATGAAATGAGTTTTAACAATCTATATTATTATTATGGCAATACCTAGATCTATTCTTGCTTGTTATGCCTAGCTAGGGGCGTTAAACGATAGCGCTTGTTGGGAGGCAACCCAGTTTTATTTTTTTCCTTGCTTTTTGCTCCTGTTTAGTAATAAATAAATTATTTAGCCTCTGTTTTGGTTGTGTTATTTTGTGTTTAATTAGTGTTTGTACCAAGTAGAACCGTTGGGAAGACTTGGGGAAAATCTTGTTGAACTTGCTGTAAAAAACAGAAACTTTAGCGCTCACGAGAACTGCTGTAATTTTTATTTAGAAAGTGATATTTAGTTAATTATTTTTTAATATGATTAATATATAAATTCCTCACGTCCACAAATTTATTTTAGAATTTTTGGGGTTCCATATCTTGCGCTAGCTACAGATTACTACAGACTGTTCTGTTTTTGACAGATTCTGTTTTGCGTGTGTTGTTTGCTTATTTTGATGAATCTATGGCTAGTAAAATAGTTTATGAACCATAGAGAAGTTGGAATACAGTAGGTATAAAACCCATATAAATAAATAATGAGTTCATTACAGTACCTTGAAGTGGTCTTTTGTTTTCTTTCGCTAACGGAGCTCACGAGATTTTCTACTTTAAGTTTTGTGTTGTGAAGTTTTCAAGTTTTGGGTAAAGATTTGTAGGATTATAGAACAAGGGGTGGCAAGATCCTAAGCTTGGGGATGCCCATGGCACCCCCAAGATAATATAAGGACACCTAAAAGCCAAAGCTTGGGGATGCCCCGGAAGGCATCCCCTCTTTCGTCTACTTCTATCGGTAACTTTACTTGGATCTATATTTTTATTTACCACATGATATGTGTTTTGCTTGGAGCGTCTTGTATGATTTGAGTCTTTGTTTGTTAGTTTAACACAATCATCCTTGCTGTACACACCTTTTGAGAGAGCCATACATGACTTGGAATTTGTTAGAATACTCTATATGCTTCGCTTATATCTTTTGAGTTATATAATTTTGCTCTAGTGCTTCACTTATATATTTTAGAGCACGATGGTGGATTTGTTTTATAGAAACTATTGATCTCTCATGCTTCACTTAGATTATTTTGAGAGTCTTAAATATCATGGTAAATTTCTTAAAATCCTAATATGCTTGGTATGCAAGATTAATAATAAAAATTATCTTATGAGTGTGTTGAATACTATGATAAGTTTGATACTTGATAATTGTTTTGAGACATGGAGATGGTGATATTAAAGTCATGCTAGTTGAGTAGTTCTGAATTTGAGAAATACTTGTGTTGAAGCTTGTGATTTCTGTAGCATGCACGTATGGTGAACCGTTATGTGATGAAGTCGGAGCATGATTTATTTATTGATTGTCTTCCTTATGAGTGGCGGTCGGGGACGAGCAATGGTCTTTTCCTACCAATCTACCCCCTAGGAGCATGCGCTTAATACTTTGCTTTGATAACTTGTAGATTTTTGTAATAAGTATATGAGTTCTTTATGACTAACGTTGAGTCCATGGATTATACGCACTCTCACCCTTCCACCTTTGCTAGCCTCTCTAATACTGCGCACCTTTCGCCGGTATCATACACCCACCATATACCTTCCTCAAAACAGCCACCATACCTACCTATTATGGCATTTCCATAGCCATTACGAGATATATTGCCATGCAACTTTCCACCGTTCCGTTTATGACACACTCCATCATTGTCATATTGCTTAGCATGCTCATGTAGTTGACATAGTATTTGTGGCAAAGCCACCGTTCATAATTCTTTCATACTTGTCACTCATACATCATTGCATATCCCGGTACACCGCCGGAGGCATTCATATAGAGTCATATTTTGTTCTAAGTATCGAGTTGTAATTGTTGAGTTGTAAGAAAAATAAAAGTGTGATGATCATCATTATTAGAGCATTGTCCCAGTGAGGAAAGGATGATGGAGACTATGATTCCCCCACAAGTCGGGATGAGACTCCAGACAAAAAAAAGGAGAAAGAAAAGAGGCCATAAAAAAAGAGAAAAGGCCCAAATAAAAAAAGAAAAAATGAGAGAAAAAGAGAGAAGGGACAATGTTACTATCCTTTTACCACACTTGTGCTTCAAAGTAGCACCATGATCTTCATAGTAGAGAGTCTCTCATGTTATCACTTTCATATACTAGTGGGAATTTTTCATTATAGAACTTGGCTTGTATATTCCAATGATGGGCTTCCTCAAAATTGCCCTAGGTCTTCATGAGCAAGCAAGTTGGATGCACACCCACTTAGTTCTTTTTGAGCTTTCATATACTTATAGATCTAGTGCATCCGTTGCATGGCAATCCCTACTCACTCACATTGATATCTATTGATGGGCATCTCCATAGCCCGTTGATACGCCTAGTTGATGTGAGACTATCTTCTCCTTTTTGTCTTCTCCACAACCACCACTCTATTCCACCTATAGTGCTATATCCATGGCTCACGCTCATGTATTGCGTGAAGATTGAAAAAGTTTTGAGAATGTCAAAAGTATGAAACAATTGCTTGGCTTGTCATCGGGGTTGTGCATGATTTAAATATTTTGTGTGGTGAAGATAGAGCATAGCCAGACTATATGATTTTGTAGGGATAACTTTCTTTAGCCATGTTATTTTGAGAAGACATAATTGCTTTGTTAGTATGCTTGAAGTATTATTATCTTCTATGTCAATATGAACTTTTGTCTTGAATCTTTCGGATCTGAATATTCATACCACAATTAAGAAGAATTGCATTAAAATTATGCCCAGTAGCACTCCACATCAAAAATTCTGTTTTTATCATTTACCTACTCGAGGACGAGTAGGAATTAAGCTTGGGGATGCTTGATACGTCTCCAACGTATCTATAATTTTTGATTGCTCCATGCTATATTATCTACTATTTTGGACATTATAGGGCTTTATTATCCACTTTTATATTATTTTTGGGACTAACCTATTAACCGGAGGCCCAGCCCAGAATTGCTGTTTTTGCCTGTTTTAGGGTTTCGAAGAAAAGGAATATCAAACGGAGTCCAAACGGAATGAAACCTTCGGGAACGTGATTTTCTCACCGAATACAACTCAGGAGACTTGGACCCTACGTCAAGCCAACTAACAGGAGGCCACGAGGTAGGGGGACGCGCCTGCCCCCCAGGCGCGCCCTCCACCCTCGTGGGCCCCCTGTTGCTCCACCAACGTACTTCTTCCTCCTATATATACCCACGTACCCCCAAACAATTAGAGAAGGAGCCAAAACCCTAATTCCACCGCCGTAACTTTCTGTATGCACAAGATCCCATCTTGGGGCCTATTCCGGAGCTCCGCCGAAGGGGGCATCGATCACGAAGGGCTTGTACATCAACACCATAGCCTCTCCGATGAAGTGTGAGTAGTTTACTTCAGACCTACGGGTCCATAGTTAGTAGCTAGATGGCTTCTTCTCTCTTTTTGGATCTCAATACAATGTTCTCCCCCTCTCTTGTGGAGATCTATTCGATGTAATCTTCTTTTTGCGGTGTGTTTGTTGAGACCGATGAATTGTGGGTTTATGATCAAGTCTATCTATGAATAATATTTGAATCTTCTCTGAATTCTTTTATGTATGATTGGTTATCTTTGCAAGTCTCTTCGAATTATCAGTTTGGTTTGGCCTACTAGATTGATCTTTCTTGCAATGGGAGAAGTGCTTAGCTTTGGGTTCAATCTTGCCGTGTCCTTTCCCGGTGACAGTAAGGGCAACAAGGCACATATTGTATTGTTGCCATCGAGGATAACAAGATGGGGTTTTCTTCATATTGCATGAGTCTATCCCTCTACATCATGTCATCTTACTTAAGGCGTTACTCTGTTTTTAACTTAATACTCTAGATGCATGCTGGATAGCGGTCGATGAGTGGAGTAATAGTAGTAGATGCAGGCAGGAGTCGGTCTACTTGTCTCGGACGTGATGCCTATATACATGATCATACCTAGATATTCTCATAACTATGCTCAATTCTGTCAATTGCTCAACAGTAATTTGTTCACCCACCGTAGAATACTTATGCTCTCGAGAGAAGCCACTAGTGAAACCTATGGCCCTGGGGTCTATCTTTATCATATCAATCTCCTACTACTTAGTTATTTACTTTGCTATTTACTTTGCCTTTATTTTACTTTGCATCTTTATCGTAAAAATACCAAAAATATTATCTTATCATATCTATCAGATCTCACTCTCGTAAGTGGCCCTATAGGGATTGACAACCCCTATTTGCGTTGGTTGCGAGGATTTATTTGTTTTGTGCAGGTGCGAGGGACTCGCGTGTAGCCTCCTACTGGATTGATACCTTGGTTCTCAAAAACTGAGGAAATACTTACGCTACTTCGCTGCATCATCCCTTCCTCTTCGAGGAAAACCAACACAGTGCTAAAAGAGGTAGCATCGCGCCGGTGATGATGGTGATCATGACGGTGCTTCGGCGATGGAGATCACAAGCACAAGATGATGATGGCCATATCATATCACTTATATTGATTGCATGTGATGTTTATCTTTTATGCATCTTATCTTGCTTTGATTGACGGTAGCATTATAAGATGATCCCTCACTAAATTATCAAAGTATAAAGTGTTCTCCCTGAGTATGCACCGTTGTGAAAGTTCTTCATGCTGAGACACCACGTGATGATCGGGTGTGATAGGCTCTACGTTCAAATACAATGGACGCAAAACAGTTGCACACGCGGAATACTCAGGTTAAACTTGACGAGCCTAGCATATAACAGATATGGCCTCGGAACATGGAGACCGAAAGGTCGAGTGTGAATCATATAGTAGATATGATTAACATAGTGATGTTCACAGTTGAAACTACTCCATCTCACGTGATGATCGGACATGGTTTAGTTGATATGGATCACGTGATCACTTAGAGGATTAGAGGGATGTCTATCTAAGTGGGAGTTCTTAAGTAATATGATTAATTGAACTTAAATTTATCATGAACATAGTACCTGATAGTATCTTGCTTATCTATGTTGATTGTAGATAGATGGCCCATGCTATTGTTCCGTTGAATTTTAATGCATTCCTTGAGAAAGCAAAGTTGAAAGATGATGGCAGGAATTACACGGACTGGGTCTGTAACTTGAGGATTATCTTTATTGTTGCACAGAAAAGTTATGTCCTGGAAGCACCGCTAGGTGTACCACCTGCGCCAGCAACTGCAGACATTGTGAATGCCTGGTAGTCACGTGTTGATGACTACTCGATAGTTCAGTGTGCCATGCTTTACGGCTTAGAACCGGGACTTCAACGACGTTTTGAACGTCATGGAGCATATGAGATGTTCCAGGAGTTGAAGTTAATATTTCAAAAGGATGCCCCGATTGAGAGATATGAAGTATCCAATAAGTTCTACAACTGCAAGATGGAGGAAAATAGTTCTGTCAGTGAGCATATACTCAAGATGTCCGGGTACTGTAATCACTTGATTCAACTGGGAGTTAATCTTCCGGATGATAGCGTCATTGACAGAATTCTCCAATCACTGCCACCAAGCTACAAGAGCTTTGTGATGAACTATAATATGCAAGGGATGGATAAGACAATTCCCGAGCTCTTCGCAATGCTAAAGGCAGCGGAGGTAGAAATCAAGAAGGAGCATCAAGTGTTGATAGTCAATAAGACCACCAGTTTCAAGAAAAAGGGTAAAGGGAAGAAGAAGGGGAACTTCAAAAAGAACAACAAGCAAGTTGCTGCTCAGGAGAAGAAACCCAAGTCTGGACCTAAGCCTGAGACTGAGTGCTTCTACTGCAAACAGACTGGTCACTAGAAGCGGAACTGCCCCAAGTATTTGGCGGATAAGAAGGATGACAAGGTGAACAAAGGTATATGTGATATATATGTTATTGATGTGTACCTTACTAATGCTCGTAGTAGCACCTGGGTATTTGATACTGGTTCTGTTGCTAATATTTGCAACTCAAAACAGGGGCTACGGATTAAGCGAAGATTGGCTAAGGACGAGGTGACGATGCGCGTGGGAAATGGTTCCAAAGTCGATGTGATCGCGGTCGGCACGCTATCTCTACATCTACCTTCAGGATTAGTATTAGACCTAAATAATTGTTATTTGGTGCCAGCGTTGAGCGTGAACATTATATCTGGATCTTGTTTGATGCGAGACGGTTATTCATTTAAATCAGAGAATAATGGTTGTTCTATTTATATGAGTAATATTTTTTATGGTCATGCACCCTTGAAGAGTGGTCTATTTTTGTTGAATCTCGATGGTAGTGATACACATATTCATAATATTGAAGCCAAAAGATGCAGAGTTGATAATGATAGTGCAACTTATTTGTGGCACTGCTGTTTAGGTCATATCGGTGTAAAACGCATGAAGAAACTCCATACTGATGGACTGTTGGAACCACTTGATTATGAATCACTTGGTACTTGCGAACCGTGCCTCATGGGCAAGATGACTAAAACGCCATTCTCCGGTACTATGGAGAGAGCAACATATTTGTTGGAGATCATACATACATATGTATGTGGTCCGATGAATGTTGAGGCTCGTGCCAGATATTGTTATTTTCTCACCTTCACAGATGATTTAAGCAGATATGGGTATATCTACTTAATTAAACATAAGTCTGAAATGTTTGAAAAGTTCAAAGAATTTCAGAGTGAAGTTGAAAATCATCGTAACAAGAAAATAAAGTTCCTACGATCTGATCGTGGAGGAGAATATTTGAGTTATGAGTTTGGTCTTCATTTGAAACAATGCGGAATAGTTCCGCAACTCATGGCACCCAGAACACCACAGCGTAATGGTGTGTCCGAACGTTGTAATCGTACTTTACTAGATATGGTGCGATCTATGAAGTCTCTTACTGATTTACCGCTATCGTTTTGGGGTTATGCTTTAGAGACGGCCGCATTCACGTTAAATAGGGCACCATCAAAATCCGTTGAGACGACACCTTATGAACTGTGGTTTGGTAAGAAACCAAAGTTGTCGTTTCTGAAAGTTTGGGGCTGCGATGCTTATGTGAAAAAGTGTCAACCTGATAAGCTCGAACCCAAATCGAAGAAATGTGTCTTCATAGGATACCCAAAGGAGACTGTTGGATACACCTTCTATCACAGATCCGAAGGCAGGACTTTTGTTGCTAAATTCAGAGTTTTTCTAGAGAAGGAGTTTCTCTCGAAAGAAGTGAGTGGGAGGAAAGTAGAACTTGATGAGGTAACTATACCTGCTCCCTTATTGGAAAGTAGTTCATCACAAAAACCGGTTTCTGCGACACCTACACCAATTAGTGAGGAAGTTAATGATGATGATCATGAAACTTTAGATCAAGTTGTTAATGAACCTCGTAGGTCAACCAGAGTAAGATCCGCACTAGAGTGGTACGGTAATCCTGTTCTGGAAGTTATGTTACTAGACCATGACGAACCTACAAACTATGAAGAAGCGATGGTGAGCCCAGATTCCGCAAAATGGCTTGAGGCCATGAAATCTGAGATGGGATCCATGTATGAGAACAAAGTATGGACTTTGGTTGCCTTGCCCGGTGATCGGCAAGCAATAGAGAATAAATGGATCTTCAAGAAGAAGACTGACGCTGACGGGAATGTTGCTGTCTATAAAGCTCGACTTGTTGCAAAAGGGTTTTGACAAGTTCAAGGGATTGACTACGATGAGACCTTCTCACCCGTAGATATGCTTAAGTCTGTCCGAATCATGTTAGCAATTGCCGCATTTTATGATTATGAAATTTGGCAAATGGATGTCAAAAATGCATTCCTGAATGGATTTCTGGAAGAAGAGTTGTATATGATGCAACCGGAAGGTTTTGCCGATCCAAAGGGAGCTAACAAAGTGTGCAAGCTCCAGCGATCCATTTATGGACTGGTGCAAGCCTCTCGGAGTTGGAATAAACGCTTTGATAGTGTGATAAAAGCATTTGGTTTTGTACAGACTTTTGGAGAAGCCTGTATTTATAAGAAAGTGAGTGGGAGCTCTGTAGCATTTCTAATATTATATGTGGATGACATATTGTTGATTGGAAATGATATAGAATTTGTGGATAGCATAAAGGGATACTTGAATAAGAGTTTTTCAATGAAAGACCTCAGTGAAGCTGCTTATATATTGGGCATCAAGATCTATAGAGATAGATCAAAACACTTAATTGGACTTTCACAAAGCACATACCTTGACAAAGTTTTGAAGAAGTTCAAAATGGATCAAGCAAAGAAAAGGTTCTTGCCTGTGTTACAAGGTGTGAAGTTGAGTAAGACTCAATGCTCGACCACTGCAGAAGATAGAGAGAAAATGAAAGATGTTCCCTATGCTTCAGCCATAGGCTCTATCATGTATGCAATGCTGTGTACCAGACCTGATGTGTGCCTTGCTATAAGTCTAGCAGGGAGGTACCAAAGTAATCCAGGAGTGGATCACTGGACAACGGTCAAGGACATCCTGAAATACCTGAAAAGGACTAAGGATATGTTTCTCGTTTATGGAGGTGAGAAAGAGCTCATCGTAAATGGTTGAAGGAAATATGCCCTAGAGGCAATAATAAAGTTATTATTTATTTCCTTATTTCATGATAAATGTTTATTATTCATGCTAGAATTGTATTAACCGGAAACATAATACATGTGTGAATACATAGACAAACAGAGTGTCACTAGTATGCCTCTACTTGACTAGCTCGTTAATCAAAGATGGTTATGTTTCCTAACCATAGACAAAGGAGTTGTTATTTGATTAACGGGATCACATCATTAGTTGAATGATCTGATTGACATGACCCATTCCATTAGCTTAGCACCCGATCGTTTAGTATGTTGCTATTGCTTTCTTCATAACTTATACATGTTCCTATAACTATGAGATTATGCAACTCCCGTTTACCGGAGGAACACTTTGGGTACTACCAAATGTCACAACGTAACTGGGTGATTATAAAGGAGTACTACAGGTGTCTCCAAAGGTACATGTTGGGTTGGCGTATTTCGAGATTAGGTTTTGTCACTCCGATTGTCGGAGAGGTATCTCTGGGCCCTCTCGGTAATGCACATCACATAAAGCCTTGCAAGCATTGCAACTAATGAGTTAGTTGTGGGATGATGTATTACAGAACGAGTAAAGAGACTTGCCGGTAACGAGATTGAACTAGGTATTGGATAGCGACGATCGAATCTCGGGCAAGTGACATACCGATGACAAAGGGAACAACGTATGTTGTTATGCGGTCTGACCGATAAAGATCTTCGTAGAATATGTAGGAGCCAATATGGGCATCCAGGTCCCGCTATTGGTTATTGACCGGAGACATGTCTCGGTCATGTCTACATTGTTCTCGAACCCGTAGGGTCCGCACGCTTAAGGTTACGATGATAGTTATATTATGAGTTTATGCATTTTGATGTACTGAAGGTTGTTCGGAGTCCCGGATGTGATCACGGACATGAAGAGGAGTCTCGAAATGGTTGAGACGTAAAGATTGATATATTGGAAGCCTATGTTTGGATATCGGAAGTGTTCCGGGTGAAATCGGGATTTTACCGGAGTACCGGGAAGGTTACCGGAACCCCCCGGGAGCTATATGGGCCTTAGTTGGCTTTAGTGGAAAGGAGAAAGGGGCAGCACAAGGTGGTTGTACGCCTCCCCCCTTCCCCTAGTCCTATTAGGACTAGGAGAGGTGGTCGGCCCCCTCTCTCTCTTTCCCCCCTCAAGGAGTCCTATTCCAACTAGGATTGGGGGGGGGGGAATCCTACTCCCAGAGGGAGTAGGACTCTCCTGGCGCGCCCTATGTGGCCGGCCAGCCTCTCCCCTTTGGTCCTTTATATACTGAGGCAGAGGCACCCCACAAACACACAAGTTGATCCACGTGATCTATTCCTTAGCCGTGTGCGGTGCCCCCAGCCACCATAGTCCTCGATAATACTGTAGCGGAGTTTAGGCGAAGCCCTGCTGCTGTAGTGCATCAAGATCGTCACCACGCCGTCGTGCTGACGGAACTCTTCCCCGACACTTTGCTCGATCGGAGTCCGGGGATCGTCATCGAGCTGAACATGTGCTCGAACTCGGAGGTGCCGTAGTTTCGGTGCTTGATCGGTTGGATCGTGAAGACGTACGACTACTTCCTCTACATTGTGTCAACGCTTCCGCAGTCGGTCTGCGCGGGTACGTAGACAACACTCTCCCCTCTCGTTGCTATGCATCACCATGATCTTGCGTGTGCGTAGGAATTTTTTTGAAATTACTACGAAACCCAACAGTGGCATCCGAGCCTAGGTTATTTATGTTGATGTTATATGCACGAGTAGAACACAAGTGAGTGGTGGGCGATATAAGTCATACTGCCTACCAGCATGTCATACTTTGGTTTGGCGGCATTGTTGGACGAGACGACCAGGACCAACATTACGCGTACGCTTACGCGAGACCGGTTCCCCCGACGTGCTTTGCACATAGGTGGCTTGCGGGCGACTGTCTCTCCAACTTTAGTTGAACCAAGTATGGCTATGCCCGGTCCTTGCGAAGGTTAAAACGGAGTCTATTTGACAAACTATCGTTGTGGTTTTGATGCGTAGCTGAGATTGGTTCTTGCTTAAGCCCGTAGCAGCCACGTAAAACTTGCAACAACAAAGTAGAGGACGTCTAACTTGTTTTTGTAGGGCATGTTGTGATATGATATGGTCAAGACATGATGCTGAATTTTATTGTATGATATGATCATGTTTTGTAACCGAGTTATCGGCAACTGGCAGGAGCCATATGGTTGTCGCTTTATTGTATGCAATGCAATCACGATGTAATGCTTTACTTTATTACTAAGCGGTAGTGATAGTCGTAGAAGCATAAGCTTGGCGAGACGACAACGATGCTACGATGGAGATCAAGGTGTCACGCCGGTGACGATGGTGATCACGACGGTGCTTCGGAGATGGAGATCACAAGCACAAGATGATGATGGCCATATCATATCACTTATATTGATTGCATGTGATGTTTACCCTTTTATGCATCTTATCTTGCTTTGATTGACGGTAGCATTATAAGATGATCTCTCACTAAATTATCAAGAAGTGTTCTCCCTGAGTATGCACCGTTGCGAAAGTTCTTCGTGCTGAGACACCACGTGATGATCGGGTGTGATAGGTTCTACGTTCAAATACAACGGGTGCAAAACAGTTGTACACGCAGAATACTCAGGTTATACTTGACGAGCCAAGCATATACAGATATGGCCTCGGAACACGGAGACCGAAAGGTCGAGCGTGAATCATATAGTAGATATGATCAACATAACGATGTTCACCATTGAAAACTACTCCATCTCACGTGATGATCGGTTATGGTTTAGTTGATTTGGATCACGTAATCACTTAGAGGATTAGAGGGATGTCTATCTAAGTGGGAGTTCTTAAGTAATATGATTAAATGAACTTTAATTTATCATGAACTTAGTCCTGGTAGTATTAGCATATCTATGTTGTAGATCAATAGCTCGCGTTGTTGCTTTCATATGTTTATTTTGATATGTTCCTAGAGAAAATTGTGTTGAAAGATGTTAGTAGCAATGATGCGGATTGGATCCGTGATCTGAGGTTTATCCTCATTGCTGCACAGAAGAATTATGTCCTTGATGCACCGCTAGGTGACAGACCTATTGCAGGAGCAGATGCAGACGTTATGAACGTTTGGCTAAGCTCAATATGATGACTACTTGATAGTTTAGTGCACCATGCTTAACGGCTTAGAATCGGGACTTCAAAGACGTTTTGAACGTCATGGACCATATGAGATGTTCCAGGAGTTGAAGATAATATTTCAAGCAAATACCCGAGTTGAGAGATATGAAGTCTCCAACAAGTTCTATAGCTAAAATATGGAGGAGAATCGCTCAACTAGTGAGCATGTGCCCAGATTGTCTGAGTACTACAATCGCTTGAATCAAGTGGGAGTTAATCTTCCAGATAAGATAGTGATTGACAGAATTCTCTAGTCACCATCACCAAGTTAGTAGAACTTCGTGATGAACTATGATATGCAAGGGATAACGGAAACGATTCCCAAGCTCTTCGTAATGCGGAAATTGACGAAGGTAGAAATCGAGAAAAACATCAAATGTTGATAGTAGACAAGACCACTAGTTTCAAGAAAAGGGCAGAGGGAAGAAGGGGAACTTCAAGAAGAAAAGCAAGCAAGTTGCTGCTCAAGTGAAGAAGCCCAAGTCTGGTCCTAAGCATGAGACTAAGTGTTTCTACTGCAAAGGGACTGATCACTGGAAGCGGAACCACCCCAAGTGATTGGCAGATAAGAAGGATGGCAAAGTAAACATAAGTATATTTGATATACGTGTTATTGATGTGTACTTTACTAGTGTTTATAGCAACCCCTCAGTATTTGATACTAGTTCAGTTGCTAAGATTAGTAACTGGAAACGGGAGTTGCAGAATAAACAGAGACTAGTTAAGGGTAAAATGACGATGTGTGTTGGAAGTGGTTCCAAGATTGATATGATCATCATCGCACACTCCCTATACTTTCGGGATTAGTGTTGAACCTGAATAAGTGTTATTTGGTGTTTGCGTTAAGCATGAATATGATTTGATCATGTTTATTGTAATACGGTTATTCATTTAAAGTAAGAGAATAAATTGTTGTTCTGTTTACATGAATAAAACCTTATATGGTTACACACCCAATGAAAATAGTTCATTGGATCTCGATCGTAATGATACACATAATCATAATATTGAAACCAAAAGATGCGAAGTTAATAATGATAGTGCAACTTATTTGTGGCACTGCCGTTTAGGTCATATTGGTGTAAAGCGCATGAAGAAACTCCATGATGATGGGATTTTGAAATCACTTGATTATGAATCACTTGGTGCTTGCGAACCATGCCTTATGGGCAAGATGACTAAAGACTCCGTTCTCCGGAACAATGGAGCGAGCAACTGACTTATTGGAAATAATACATACTGATGTATGCGGTCCGATGAGTGTTAAGGCTCACGGCAAGTATCGTTATTTTCTGAACTTCACAGATGATTTGAGCAGATATGGGTATATCTACTTGATGAAACATAAGTCTGAAACATTTGAAAAGTTCAAAGAATTTCAGAGTGAAGTGGAAAATCATCGTGACAAGAAAATAAAGTTTCTACGATCTGATCGCGGAGACAAAAAATTTGAGTTACGAGTTTGATCTTCAGTTAAAACAATGTGAAATAGTTTCACTACTCACGCCACCTGGAACACCACAGCATAATGGTGTGTCCGAACATCATAACCGTATTTTATTAGATATGGTGCGATCTATGATGTCTCTTATCGATCTACCACTATCGTTTTGGGGTTATGCATTAAAGACAGCTGCATTCACGTTAAATAGGGCACCATCTAAGTCCGTTGAGACGACACCGTATGAACTATGGTTTGGCAAGAAACCTAAGCTGTCGTTTCTTAAAGTTTGAGATTGCAATGCTTATGTGAAAAAGCTTCAACCTGATAAGCTCGAACCCAAATCGGAGAAATGTGTCTTCATAGGATATCCAAAGGAAACTATTGGATACACCTTCTATCACAGATCCGAAGGCAAGACTTTTGTTGCTAAATTCGGAAACTTTCTGGAGAAGGAGTTTCTCTTGAAAGAAGTGAGTGGGAGGAAAGTAGAACTTGACGAGGTAACTGTACCTGCTCCCTTACTGGAAAGTAGTACGTCACAGAAAATTGTTTCAGTGACACCTACACCAGTAAGTGAGGAAGCTAATGATAATGATCATGCAACTTCAGATCAAGATACTACTGAACCTCGTAGATCAACCAGAGTAAGATCCGCACCAGAGTGGTATGGTAATCCTGTTCTGGAAGTCATGCTACTAGATCATGATGAACCTACGAACTATGAAGAAGCGATGGTGAGCCCAGACTCCGCGAAATGGTTTGAAGCCATGCAATCTGAGATATGATCCATGTATGAGAACAAAGTATGGACTTTGGTTGAATTACCCGATGATCGGCAAGCCATAGAAAATAAATGGATCTTCAAGAGGAAGACGGACGCTGATAGTAGTGTTACTATCTACAAAGCTAGAATTGTCGCAAAAGTTTTTCGACAAGTTCAAGGTGTTGACTACGATGAAATTTTCTCACTCGTATCTATGCTTAAGTCTGTCCGAATCATGTTAGCAATTGCCGCATTTTATGAAATCTGGCAAATGGATAAACAAAACTACATTCCTTAATGGATTTAAAGAAGATTTGTATATGATACAACCAGAAGGTTTTGTCAATCCTAAAGGTGCTAACAAAATATGCAAGCTCTAGCGATCCATCTATGGACTGGTGCAAGCATCTCGGAGTTGGAATATACGTTTTGATAAGTTGATCAAAGCATATAGTTTTATACAGACTTGCGGTGAAGCCTGTATTTACAAGAAAGTGAGTGGGAGCACTGCAGCATTTTTGATAAGTATATGTGAATGACATATTGTTGATCGGAAATAATGTAGAATTATTATGTAAAGCATAAAGGAGTGTTTGAAAGGAGCTTTTCAAAGAAAGACTTCGGTGAAGCTGCTTACATATTGAGCTTCAAGATCTATAGAGATAGATCAAGACGCTTGATAAGTTTTTTCAATGAGTACATACCTTGACAAGATTTTGAAGTAGTTCAAAATGGAGCAGTCAAAGAAAGAGTTCTTGCCTGTATTACAAGGTGTGAAGTTGAGTAAGACTCAAAGCCCGACCACGGCAGAAGATAGAAAGAGAATGAAAGTCGTTCCCTATGCCTTAGCCATAGGTTCTATAAAGTATGTCATGCTGTATACCAGATCTATTGTGTACCCTGCACTGATTTGGCAAGGGAGTACAATAGTGATCTAGGAGTAGATCACTGGACAGCGGTCAAAATTATCCTTAGTGAAATAAGGATATGTTTCTCGATTATGGACGTGACAAAAAGGTTTGCCGTAAAGGGCTACGTCGATGCAAGTTTTGACACTGATCTGGATGACTCTAAGTCTCGATCTAGATACATATTGAAAGTGGGAGCAATTAGCTAGAGTAGCTCCGTGCAGAGCATTGTAGACATAGAAAATTGCAAAATACATAACGGATCTGAATGTGAAAGACCGTTGACTAAGATTCTCTCACAAGCAAAACATGATCACACCTTAGTACTCTTTGGGTGTTAATCGCATAGCGATGTGAACTAGCTTACCGAATCTAGTAAACCCTTTGGGTGTTGGTCACATGGCGATGTGAACTATGGGTGTTAATCACATGATGATGTGAACTATCGATGTTAATCACATAGTGATGTGATCTAGATTATTGACTCTAGTGCAAGTGGGAGACTGAAGGAAATATGCCCTAGAGGCAATAATAAAGTTATTATTTATTTCCTTATTTCATGATAAATGTTTATTATTCATGCTAGAATTGTATTAACCGGAAACATAATACATGTGTGAATACATAGACAAACAGAGTGTCACTAGTATGCCTCTACTTGACTAGCTCGTTAATCAAAGATGGTTATGTTTCCTAACCATAGACAAAGGAGTTGTTATTTGATTAACAGGATCACATCATTAGTTGAATGATCTGATTGACATGACCCATTCCATTAGCTTAGCACCCGATCGTTTAGTATGTTGCTATTGCTTTCTTCATAACTTATACATGTTCCTATAACTATGAGATTATGCAACTCCCGTTTACCAGAGGAACACTTTGGGTACTACCAAACGTCACAACATAACTGGGTGATTATAAAGGAGTACTACAGGTGTCTCCAAAGGTACATGTTGGGTTGGCGTATTTCGAGATTAGGTTTTGTCACTCCGATTCTCAGAGAGGTATCTCTGGGCCCTCTCGGTAATGCACATCACATAAAGCCTTGCAAGCATTGCAACTAATGAGTTAGTTGCGGGATGATGTATTACAAAACGAGTAAAGAGACTTGCCGGTAACGAGATTGAACTAGGTATTGGATACCGACGATCGAATCTCGGGCAAGTAACATACCGATGACAAAGGGAACAACATATGTTGTTATGCGGTCTGACCGATAAAGATCTTCATAGAATATGTAGGAGCCAATATGGGCATCCAGATCCCGCTATTGGTTATTGACCGGAGACATGTCTCGGTCATGTCTACATTGTTCTCGAACCCGTAGGGTCCGCACGCTTAAGGTTACGATGACAGTTATATTATGAGTTTATGCATTTTGATGTACCTAAGGTTGTTCGGAGTCCCGGATGTGTTCACGGACATGACGAGGAGTCTCGAAATGGTCGAGACGTAAAGATTGATATATTGGAAGCCTATGTTTGGATATCGGAAGTGTTCCGGGTGAAATCGGGATTTTACCAGAGTACCGGGAAGGTTACCTGAACCCCCCGGGAGCTATATGGGCCTTAGTGAGCTTTAGTGGAAAGGAGAAAGGGGCAGCACAAGGTGGCTGTATGCCTCCCCCCTTCCCCTAGTCCTATTAGGACTAGGAGAGGTGGTCGGCCCCCTCTCTCTCTTTCCCCCCTCAAGGAGTCCTATTCCAACTAGGATTGGGGGGGGGGGGGATCCTACTCCCAGAGGGAGTAGGACTCTCCTGGCGCGCCATATGTGGCCGGCCAGCCTCCCCCCTTTGGTCCTTTATATACTGAGGCAGAGGCACCCCAGAAACACACAAGTTGATCCACGTGATCTATTCCTTAGCCGTGTGCGGTGCCCCCAGCCACCATAGTCCTCGATAATACTGTAGCGGAGTTTAGGCGAAGCCCTGCTGCTGTAGTGCATCAAGATCGTCACCACGCCGTCGTGCTGACAGAACTCTTCCCCGACACTTTGCTGGATCGAAGTCCGGGGATCGTCATCGAGCTGAACGTGTGCTCAAACTCGGAGGTGCCGTAGTTTCAGTGCTTGATCGGTTGGATCGTGAAGACGTACGACTACTTCCTCTATGTTGTGTCAACGCTTCCGCAGTCGGTCTGCGTGGGTACGTAGACAACACTCTGCCCTCTCGTTGCTATGCATCACCATGATCTTGCGTGTGCGTAGGAATTTTTTTGAAATTACTACGAAACCCAACAATGGTTACGTTGATGCAAACTTTGACACTGATCCGGACGATTCTAAATCGTAAACCGGATATGTGTTTACATTGAACGATGGAGCTGTCAGTTGGTGCAGTTCTAAACAAAGCGTCATGGCGGGATCTACGTGTGAAGCAGAGTACATAGCTGCTTCGGAAGCAGCAAATGAAGGAGTCTGGATGGAGGAGTTCATATCCGATCTAGGTGTCATACCTAGTGCATCGGGTCCAATGAAAATCTTTTGTGACAATACTGGTGCAATTGCCTTGGCGAAGGAATCCAGATTTCACAAGAGAACCAAGCACATCAAGAGACGCTTCAATTCCATCCGGGATTTAGTCCAGGTGGGAGACATAGAAATTTGCAAGATACATGCGGATCTGAATGTTGCAGACCCGTTGACTAAGCCTCTTCCATGAGCAAAACATGATCAGCACCAAGGCTCCATGGGTGTTAGAATCATTACTGTGTAATCTAGATTATTGACTCTAGTGCAAGTGGGAGACTGAAGGAAATATGCCCTAGAGGAAGTTATTATTTATTTACTTATATCATGATAAATGTTTATTATTCATGCTAGAATTGTATTAACCGGAAACATAATACATGTGTGAATACATAGACAAACAGTATGTCACTAGTATGCCTCTACCTGACTAGCTTGTTGATCAGAGATGGTTAAGTTTCCTAACCATAGACAAAGAGTTGTCATTTGATTAATGATATCACATCATTAGGAGAATGATGTGATTGACTTGACCCATTCCGTTAGCTTAGCACACGATCGTTTAGTATGTTGCTATTGCTTTCTTCATGACTTATACATGTTCCTATGACTATGAGATTATGCAACTCACGTTTACCGGAGGAACACTTTGTGTGCTACCAAACGTCACAACGTAACTGGGTGATTATAAAGGTGCTCCACAGGTGTCTCCGAAGGTACTTGTTGGGTTGGCGTATTTCGAAATTAGGATTTGTCACTCCGATTGTCGAAGAGGTATCTCTGGGCCCTCTCGGTAATGCACATCACTTAAGCCTTGCAAGCATTGCAACTAATGAGTTAGTTGCGGGATGATGTATTACGGAACGAGTAAACAGACTTGCCGGTAACGAGATTGAAACTAGGTATTGAGATACCAACGATCGAATCTCGGGCAAGTAACATACCGATGACAAAGGGAACAACGTATGTTATTATGTCGTCTGACCGATAAAGATCTTCGTAGAATATGTGGGAACCAATATGAGCATCCAGGTTCCGCTATTGGTTATTGACCGGAGACGTGTCTCGGTCATGTCTACATAGTTCTCGAACCCGTAGGGTCCGCACGCTTAACGTTTCGATGACAGTTATATTATGAGTTTATATGTTTTGATGTACCAAAGGTTGTTCAGAGTCCCAGATGTGATCACGGACATGACGAGGAGTCTCGAAATGGTTGAGACATGAAGATTGATATGTTGGAAGCCTATGTTTGGATATCGGAAGTGTTCCGGGTGAAATCGGGATTTTACCGAAGTACCGGGAGGTTACCGGAACCCCCCGGGAGGTTAATGGGCCTTAGTGGGCCTTTATAGAGGAGAGGAGAGGCGGCCAGGGCTGGGCCGCGCGCCCCTCCCCCTAGTCCGAATAGGACAAGGAGAGGGGGGCGGCGGCCCCCCTTCCTTCCTCTCTCCCTCCTCTTTCCCCTCCCAAGTCCTAATCCAACTAGGAAAGGGGGGGGGGTCCTACTCCCGGTGGGAGTAGGACTCCTCCTGGCGCGCCCTCTCTCCTGGCCGGCCGCACCCCCTTGCTCTTTTATATACAGGGGCAGGGGGCAACCTAGAGACACAACAATTGATCGTTTGATCTTTTAGCCGTGTGCGGTGCCCCCCTCCACCATAGTCCACCTCGATAATACTATAGCGGTGCTTAGGCGAAGCCCTGCGTTGGTAGAACATCATCATCGTCACCACGCCGTCGTGCTGACGAAACTCTCCTTCAACACCCGGCTGGATCGAATTTCGAGGGACATCATCGGGCTAAACGTGTGCTGAACTCGGAGGTGCCGTACGTTCGGTACTTGATCGGTCGGATCGTGAAGAAGTACGACTACATCAACCGCGTTGTGCTAATGCTTCCGCTTTCGGTCTATGAGGGTACATGGACAACACTCTCCCCTCTCGTTGCTATGCATCACCATGATCTTGCGTGTGTGTAGGATTTTTTTTTTGAAATTACTACATTCCCCAACATCTGATACATTATATAAGACAAGGCTAGACTAGTAGTTGATAGATCATTAAAATCTTAACACATCCTAGAGACGAGACAACAACTCAGTCACACACGACCTCGTGGTAGATCACATGTACTTTGTACCCCCTCCCTCCCTCGAAATGAATACAATCAAAGTAGCATGTAGGGTATTATTTCAAAAGGTCCTGAACCTGAACCTGGGTAATATTAAACTCATGTGTCCCTATTACCATCGTGCCAAGACTACCAATTCGGGACCCGCTACCTGACATATGGTGGATTTGACTCCGTCACTACTCCCACAAGGAAGATGGCAAGGGTAAGGGCGGCCGTGGATGAACTTCTGCTGTTGTCATTTCATTCGTAGTTAGTGAAACATGTCAAATTTTGGTAGTTTGATAACATATGTGTCAACTACGTAATGTTGCATGAGACTAGTGTGAATTTGAGGATTTGGTTTGATGGATCTAGTTATGGTAGCAAACTTTAAATGTCTACTCAGTCACTGTTTGCGGATCCGCCCGGGTGTGTCGGCGGGCATATAGGGGCCTTTGCCAACTCCGGATGTAGATGCTCTTAAACCAACTCCAATGCAACGATCTAAATGGATGCGAATTTTGTCCCTTTTTGTCCGTTTGGGTCTGCAAACGGACAGATAGACACAAGCGGATAGATGAACATTGCGAGTGTACCCAACGCACAAGACCCATTTGAACGAACACGACAGTCGGAGGCTCAGTGTCGCCCGCCAAGAGGAGCACCGCCGCCGCGCTGGCACGCCTCCTGCATGCGAGAGGGGGGCGGGCTGGCGGCGATGGATGCTAGGTGGATCTCGACGATAGGAGGCCAGGTGCATGGTGTTGAGGAAGAGGTCAAGGCGGGTTTGGGTGCATGGCGGGTGAGTCCGATGGATGCTAGATGGATGGTTGTACTCAATCCACCAGTGATCAAACCCAGGTTTGGCGCATGAAGGAAGAATATTCTTTAGTGGGAGGTGACGTTTCCGTTGATAGCGAGGCTCTTATGATGACTTCTTAAGTTTTAAGACCTGGCGGATGAGTCTCTCGAAGGTGCTCATAAGGGCAAGGTATGTGTGTGTTCATAAGATAAATGTATGTGGGTGTATGTAAGCCTCTGCTTCTGTATTTGTGTTTACATGAGAGAAAATTGCTCTCCCATGATTTTTTGCCTTTCGCCCCTTCCATAGTATGGGTTCATTGGAGTAGCACCCCTTTTGCAGTAGTTTGATGAGTTCGAGAGAGGAAAGTGACTCGAGCAAGAAGCAGACAAATAATTCTCAGCGATGGTGGTGATCGGCGAGCAAGCGATGACGACCGCAACTGGGTCACAAGCAAAAGATGGCAGTAGGACTGCCGCCAGGAATGAGTACCGCACCCTTTTTTGCCGACCGCCTCAAATCATTGGAGTTCATTGCCCGTGCTCGAAAATGGGTTCGACGGCCGGGGTGGGGTGGGGTGGGGTGGGGGGACCATTGATGCCGCTGATGTGCACCAAGCCTACAATCAAGAGCCTAGTGTATATGGGAAGACACTGGCAGGCAGCCGGTGCCCCCTCAATATCCTCGTTATGACTCGACCCTCCCTCCAAACAACGGCAAAACTCAACTCCATTTTTTAAAAAATATGGAGGAGGACCCTCGGCTTCTGTATCTGGACGATGCATGCAGCCATTTTATTAATTATTCACATAAGACCTTACAAAGTCATACAACAGTAAGACTAAAGCCACCGTTTAAGCAACATTTGTCGCTATTCCTATCCAATTGATGTAGGGATGCTGATAGTCTGGGTCTAATATCAAACAGACCTCGCAACCAAACCTAACATCTAAGACTTGAGGTCCCAACCAGGACGCCTGCTGGGTATATGGGGCACCCACCAGTCCGGCGCACTTCTCAACCAGGATGCCTGCTGGGCATGAGGCCGCCACAGCCATCTGCCATCAATCCATCTTCAGAGTTGTACTGTTGCATCTACCGTGCCAGGTCTCTCTGCCATCGACGCCACCATGACGTCAGACAGCGCCGTCCTCCTGCGCGAGTCCATCCTCGCACATCGGACGCCGAATCTGCACTACGCCACGCCATCGAGATCCGTCGCCATTAATGTATAGGATGAAGCACCACTCCACCAAAGATGCGGTCCACTGGTCCCTCGAGCCCGTGCACACCTCCAAGAACGACGCCCCCAAGGAGGAAACGACATAAAAACGTCGCCGTCTTCCGATCTGCTGATTTAGGGTTTTCCCTGGAGGTAGCAGACAGTGACCTTGAAACTCTCCTCAGCGATGCCTTCAAGAAGGAAATGTCGCAAAATAGCGCCATCACCGCCGACTTTGGCAGTAAGCCGAAAGCAAGTTTTCACCCGGATCTGTTTGAAGGACCTCTATCAAGCATCTCGTGCACGGATCGCCACCATCTCTGTCGGGGACTGGACGATGGATCCAGGCCTCCGCCGCCTGACCGGCCACGGCACCACCACGGTGCCTAAGCCGGCACCATCAGGCCTACCATGCCCGCATATAGACGCCCTCTAGATCTGCCGGCCCGCGGACGAGGCCCGTGATCTGGGCCGCCGCCATAGGTGCTCCTCAGCCGCGGGGAGAACGCGCCTGCACTGTTGTTGCCGTCACACTCGTCGTCGGGTGCCCGCTGCTCCTTGCCGCCGGTGCACCGTCGATCCATGAGCATCCGCCGCCGACAGGAGATCGCCACCACCGCGCGAGGGAAAGGGCCCCACCGCCGCCGTCACTGGCCAGGCTACAGCGGCGTGGCCTCGGGTGGCGGCAGGAGGGGGGAGAAAGGAGCGGAGGCCTAGGGCCGGCGGCAGTAGATCGCCCCCCGTGTCGCCAGGGGCTGGCGACGCGTGGGTAGGGAGGGGCAAATTTATGTTCTTGGTATCAAGCAATTGACTTTGGATTTCACTACAGTCTGCTGTGGGATGATAATTTATATTGTTGCGAGCATGTCAATTTCCTTCGGCCGCATGACAAATCTTTGTCATGCTCATTTTTTGGCAGAATTTGCCATGTTTGCTCGAGAAATTAGCCGTGTGACTACAACATAATTTGTCATCTCAAGCGTAAGAATTGTCATGCTTAAAAAACTGACGTCAAATCTTTAACATTCCCGTTGATTTTTTGTTCATCTCCTGGAAACGTATCGATCCACAAACAAACACATCGATCCATCGCGTGAACCATCCGATAACTGCATGAGATCGAGCAGCAGTGTAACGCCCCGAGACCGATGTGCCACATGTCTTCCTGTTATTCGCTGTTGTTGTCGTGTCATTGCTTGTGTGTCATGCATTGCATATCATGTCATCATGTGCATTTCATTTGCATACATGTTCGTCTCATGCATCCGAGCATTTTCCCCATTGTCCGTTTTGCATTCCGGCGCTTCGTTCTCCTCCGGTGGTCATTTCTACCTTTCTTTCTTGTGTGGGGATTAAACATTTACGGATTGGACCGAGACTTGCCAAGCGGCCTTGGTTTACTACCGGTAGACCGCCTGTCAAGTTTCGTACCATTTGGACTTCGTTTGATACTCCAACGGTTAACCGAGGGACCGAGAAGGCCTCGTGTGTGTTGCATCCCAACACCCTTCCAATTTGGCCCAAAACCCACCAAAATCCTCTCCATATTCTAGAGCGTTCGATCACAATCGTGTGGCCGCAAACCGCACCTCATTTCGACTCTCCTAACTCCCTCTACCTATAAATATGTGCTCCCCTCCCGAAATTCGCGGATGAACCCTAGCCTTCCCCTTCCTCGCGCCGTCGGACATGTCCGTCCGCGCTGGACGCGTCCGCCGGCCACCTCGCTCCGGCCAATCGGAGGCTGCCACATCGCCTTCCCCACCGCCGCAGCCAACCAGGCGCTGCCACCTCAGCGCGCGACAGGCTCCTCTCTCTCCTCCGCCACCGCGGGCCCGCGCGGCCCAGATCCGGCCCGCGGGGCCCGAACCACCGCCGCCCCACGCCTGGGCGCCCCGCGCCGCCCGTGCTCCATCGCACCTCGTCGCCCGAGGTCACCGGCGACCTCCACGGCGCCGCTCCACCGCCGCCCAGCGCTGGCAACCATCGCCGCCGCCTTCACGCGCCTCCCCGCCGTCGCCGTGCCCGGACCCGGCGAGGTCCGGGCCGGATCTGCTCCTCCCTCGTCCTCCTCCTCGCCTCCGGCCGCTCTCCGGCGAGTCTCTCCGGCAAGTCCGTGCTGCATCGTAATCCATGCCAAGAACCCTAGATCGTAATCCCCGAGTTTTCCATGTTTCATATGCCCATGTTCATCATGCCGTATCTTTGCATCCGTAGCTCCATTTTGCGCGTATAGCATATCAAAATGTTCGTCTCAGAGAGTACATCATTTCATCTCATTCATCATTTTCATTTGACTTCATCTTGATGCCTGAAATGCTATTAGAAGAGTGCTACTTGAGATAATTGTCAGATCTGCTGCTCCATTTAGCTATTTGTCATTTTTGCCATGATTATTGTGTGCATGATATGCCCATGAGCTCTACATATGTTTTGTTAAGGGTTTTGCCATCTTTCCAGAGGTGCAACCCATATATTTTTGTGATGTGTGTGGTGACTAGCACAAGCTTGCAAAGTGGTGCACTTGTTAATGCTGATTTCAGGGACTTAGCATTTCTACTAAGTCCTTGGTCTGTTTATCTCATTATGCCCTATGTTCATGTTGTTTCCTAGTGATCCGTGCCTCTTTTGAGGATGATCAGTAAGGATGTTTTGTTAATATTGTAGTGCTCTATCCATCCATGTCTTTGTTTGCAATTATGGAGCACCCTAGCTTGAGTCAATCGAGCTCTACTTTTGCTATTTCGTGAATTTGGGCAGATTGTCTACTTGTTAGCAATTTTGCCGAGGATGTTGTAGTTGATCCGTGCATGCTATGCTATTGTTCTTGCCATGTCTAGCTTGCATTTTGTGTGTTCTTGATGGGTGTATGCTTAGATTGTCATGACTTTCTCTATAGTGAGTGCATCGAGCTCGTAAACATGCCTACTTGATATATGTTTCAGCATGCTCCAGTTTTCACTAAGTCTGAGAACTGATTATGCTTTTGCCATGTTCACATGCTTGCAATTGTATTTTCTGACCCCTTTTGGCTCAAGGTCACTAAGGGACTTTTGTTAAGATCTTTGAGTAGCTCCATGCCATGTTTTACTTTGCCATGTCCAGGTCCTGTAGCATATAGTTTTCATGCTCCGAAGAGTGCTATCTGATCTGAAAATCCAGACAAGTGTTAATTTCACTAAGTCTGAGATCTGTTTACCATATGCATTTTTGCCATGCTTGTTTGAACCTGTTAATTGATGAATTGGCCGTAGCTCAGTGCTAGACTTTTGTTAAGAATCATGAATGCATTCCTGCCATGTATTTTGATGCCATGTTTGGGTGCTGTAGCATGTTCCTCTTGTTGCTTTTAGATGGCTACTTGCTGTAAATCGCAGAACGTGGTCATATTTGAATCGCTTGCCATTTCCAAACCGTAACTCCGATTCCGGTGATCTTTATATCGTTTTCAAGCGATTTCATCTCACCTTTCCAGTGGCACACTTGGTTTTCCATGTTGAGGCCAGGTTCAATCATTCCTTCTCAAATCATGCATATGCATCGCATACCGCATCCCGCATATCATACCATGTTCATGTGTTGGTTGTTTACTATGTTGTGTGCTTCTTTCCGGTTTTTGCTTCTTCGGGTTAGATCCGATAACGTCGTGTTGTGAGGACCCGTTCTTCTACGTTCCGTTTGTCTTCTTCATGGACTCGTTCTTCTTCCTTGCGGGATTTCAGGCAAGATGATCATACCCTCGAAATCACTTCTATCTTTGCTTGCTTAGTTGCTCGCTCTTTTGCTATGCCTATACTGCGATACCTACCACTACCACTTGCTTATCATGCCTCCCATATTGTTGAACCAAGCCCCTAACCCACCTTGTCCTAGCAAACCGTTGATTGGCTAGGTTATCGCTTTGCTCAGCCCCTCTTATAGCGTTGTTAGTTGCAGGTGAAGATTGAAGTTTGTTCCTTGTTGGAACATGGAGATGTTGTTCCTTGTTGGAACATGTTTACTTGTTGGGATATCACAATATATCTTATTTAATTAATGCATCTATATACTTGGTAAAGGGTGGAAGGCTCGGCCTTATGCCTGGTGTTTTGTTTCACTCTTGCCGCCCTAGTTTTCATCATATCGGTGTTATGTTCCCGGATTTTGCGTTCCTTACATGGTTGGGTAATAATGGGAACCCCTTGATAGTTCGCCTTGATTAAAGCTTTTCCAGCAATGCCCAACATTGGTCTTACCATTCGCCACCTAGCCTTTTCTTTTCCCTTGGGGGTCGCGCGCCCAAGGGTCATCATTATTTTACCCCCCCCGGGCCAGTGCTCCTCTGAGTGTTGGTCCAACCGAGCGATGTCCGGGGCTACCAGGGGCAACTCTGGGCTGGCCTACCCGACGTCTTGCTCATCCGGTGTGCCCTGAGGACGAGATATGTGCAGCTCCTATCGGGATTTGTCGGCACATCTGGGTGGTGTTGCTGAATTTATTTTAACTTGTCGAAGTGTCTTGTTGTACCGGGATACCGAGTGTGATCGGAATGTCTCGGGAGGAGGTCTATTCCTTCGTTGACCGTGAGAGCTTGTCATGGGCTAAGTTGGGACACCCCTGCAGGGATTTGAACTTTCGAAAGCTGTGCCCGCGGTTATGGGCAGATGGGAATTTGTTAATGTCCGGTTGTAGAAAACCTGAACGTGACCCTAATTAAAATACATCAACCGCGTGTGTAACCGTGATGGTCCCTTTCCGGCGGAGTCCGGGAAGTGAACACGGTGTTGGAGTTATGCTTGACGTAGGTTGTTTAGGATCACTTCTTGATCATACTTTCTCGATCGTGCTTTGCCTTCTCTTCTCGCTCTCATTTGCGTATGTTAGCCACCATATATGCTAGTCGCTTGCTGCAGCTCCACCTCATACCTTTACCTTACCCATAAGCTTAAATAGTCTTGATCGCGAGGGTGCGAGATTGCTGAGTCCCTGTGGCTCACAGATACTTCCAAAACCAGCTGCAGGTGCCGATGTTACAGAGCAGGTGACGCAACCAAGCTCAAGGAGGAGCTCGATGAAGATCTTGTTCTTTGTGTTGTTTCGTTCTAGTTGATCAGTAGTGGAGCCCAGTTGGGATCGATCGGGGACCTTTGTCGCATTTGGGGTTCTTCTTTTATTTTGGTTCCGTAATCGGACCTTGATTGTATTTGGATGTTGTAATGCTTTATTCATGTAATTGTGTGAAGTGGCGATTGTAAGCCAACTATGTACCCATTTCCCTTATGTATTACATGAGTTGTGTGAAGATTACCTCACTTGCGACATTGCTTTCAATGCGATTATGCCTCTAAGTCGTGCTTCGACACGTGAAAGATATAGCCGCATCGAGAGCGTTACAAACAGGCACGGGTACTTTTATCTAATTGATCGAAGCAAGTGTTGTATGCAGGCAAATTAGAAGTTTAAAACGCGGCACGCGATACTGGAAGCAAGTGGACTGATCGGAAGCAATTGGTTAACCTCAACTCTCCTCTCTCTCATGTACGGGGCCTCCATCTTCTGAATTAAAATTGCACCCATCGGCATCCATCTGCCTCCCAAACGATTGAAAAATATCACAAGTATCCATCCGAGTTCGTACGCAAAAGTTATGCTCATTTTACAAATTCTCGAGAGATTTCGCAAATAAAGTTGAAATTCATATTTGTAAATTTTCACAACAACTAGACCATATATCACATGGGAAACTTATTTTCTTTTTTTTGACATTTCCATCATTTTTTTATTTTTTTTAAACTAAAAAGGCGGTCCACGGGAGGGGGGTGAACTAGTAATGGCGCACCACTCCCACGGTGCGCCATTAGTAGTTTTGAAAAAAAAATTACTACTAATGGCGCATCGTGGGAGTGGTGCGTCATTACTAGTTCAACTAGTAAACTAGTAATGGCGCACCACTCCCACGTTGCGTCATTAGTAGTTTTGAAAAAATAAAAAAAAATTACTAATAGCGCATCATGGATGTGGTGTGCCATTAGTATTTGGACACTAATGGCACACCAACACATGGTGCGCCATTAGTATATAGTAATAGCGCACCACATGTCTGATGCGCCATTAGTGTCAATTTCATCTATAGCTTTTTTTTTAGTAGTGGTAACTTGCTAAGGGCATAACAAAAATGATAGAAGAAGAAGCCACAAACTTTAGACATGGTGGAGATGCAAAGCTAACCAGGCAATGGAGGGAACATGCTTCCTCTTCTCCGTTGAATCCATCACCATACGGCTAGGTGAGGAGCTGCCGCTTGCATCTTCCGCCTTCGCTGGGCGAGAGGAGATGCTGCTGAAAGAAACCTGCAAAATCATCCAAACCAACAAAGATGATTTTAGGACGAGACCCCTTGCATTACCTGTCCTTATCCAAGCTCTAATGATAGACACACGCTTCTGGTCCTTGTAGAAGCCATGGGGACCAAATATCATCTGCAATAATAGCTCAGAAGAGACGGAACCTGCGAGCGCAGCGGCGACGACGGGGCCGGCGGATCTGCGAGCACCATGGCCATGGCCGTCACCTGACCCGCTCGCTCTCCATCTTCTCTTCCCTTCCCGTCGCCTAACCCGCTCGCTCTTCCTCTTCTCTTCCCTTCCCTTCTCTTCTAAAAACAGGAGGGGGGAGGTTGCGGGCGGAGGCTGGCCGGGTGGAGGAGGTGCGGCGGCGGCAGGAGAGGCGGGCGCGGTCGGGAGAGAAAGGAGAGGGGCGCGGTCGGGACAGAAAGGAGAGGGGTGCGGTCGGGAGAAAGAGGAGAGGGGTGCGGCGCGAGTGCGGGATGAGCGGAAGGGTAGGTTACCTCCACCGGAGCGGCTGCTTTTTATACACCCATATGCAAAATGACGAAAATGCCCTTGACGGGGCATGGAATTAACAGGCGGTGGCACCAGAGTTTATAGGGCGACGTGGATAGCTCGGTCTTGACTAGCAGTCCTTCAAGGTTTATATGTTCAATGTCGTAGTTCGACCACGTTGATGTCGGCGTCGGAATGTGTGTGCTATTTAGAGCTACGGTGCACCGGCCGTGGCCAGCGGCCCGTTTGTCGCGCGGCGGCATGTCCTCCTCCTCCGGCGTCGTGGCCCCATATATACCATGCGCGGCCGGCGGGATGCTCTGCTCCTCGTGCCGGGGTGGCCTTGGCCAGATGTGCGGCTCCCAGATCTCGCACGGACGGCAGTGCGCCCGGTTCCTGGCGTGGCCATCGTGTTGCTGCCGGATCCGGCCGCCCTTGTGGTGGCCGGCGCGGCCTGGGTGGCTTGCTGGTTCCTGGCGCGCTGATGGAACTGCAAGTGCGTGCCGTCGGGAAGCCCTTCCGTGGCGGTGGCGCCGTCGATGTGTGGGGCTGCTGCGGCACGTTCGGCGGTGGCAAGGAGGGTCTGGTCCGACGCCTTTTAGCGGAGCTCTGGAGTGCTCTCGATGCGGCGGTGGATGGCCGAGTGCAGGTTTGATCCGTTTCAGCGGAGGCTTGCCACCGCCGGGAGTTCTTTTGACACAGTATGGACAGAAATGCTCCTACGTATGAATATCCTTTTCTGAGAATCCGGTGAAGAGAAAATTTATAAAAAAATACTTAAAAAATTCAAAAAAATCCGTTTTTTACATGGAATATAATTTGGTGCGTAAGATGGTCTTCAAATTTTAGATCATTTGGACATTTGAGTAGCTCTCGACAAAAAAGATGAATTTAGGGTCTCTTATACAATATTTAATGTTCATCAGTTTTTTTTAACACACTACAGAAACAAACACTCGTACCGTACGCACATACAGTTGGATCAGTTATACTATAATTCTAAAATAAATACTCTGGCTGGTTGTAATGATAGTATCATAGCTAGTATCATGCATGCCAACTAGGCAATTTTAATGAGATGTCATAGCATTAAATGAAGAAAGAGAAGGTGTAGTATTGTATCATGATACCGTATCATAATAAATGTTATGTTACTTTGTGTCATGCATGACAATAAATAGAGTATTACATGATACTAATATATGATATTATGCATTAGGGAGATAGTATCATACACTCCTCATTACAACCAGCCTAAAATGTGAAATGCTCGCATCAACCCAATGGCACGCTACCTTGTGAAGCTGTGAGGCCCGAGGTGAAAATCCGAGTTGTGCTATTCCCTTCAATCTAAATTAATTGACTCAACCTCTATCCAATGTTCATGTACATTTATGCTGTTTAGAGGCTGAGTCAATTAATTCAGATTTGAGGGGGAGCAAAATTCCTTTTACTGATGGAAACATGTCCAGAGATGTTTTCGGAAAGAACATGTATTGATCAGCCCAAATCGCAAAAGAACAGCTAGATCATTTGTCCTTTTCTTTGTACAGGTATCAATCTGGTAACATTACATCAACGTCACCTTCTCCTGTGACGCTAACAAAATCAGCACACCTATGTCTAACAGAACACCACAACGGTATCACACAAGCTCTCATGTACACATCATCTTCGCCGAGAAAAAGGCGACAATGGTAAAGAAATCAACAATCTTCAGTCAATCCATCAACTCCAAAACCAATAAGAAGCATCTAGCCCTTCACAGATCTCACGGTATGTACATCATTGCCTGTTAAGATAATTAGAAGAAGTACTTATTGAAATGAGCAAATAAAAACCTGATAAAAGAAAAGAACACTCTTTAGGGAGTTTGTGTCCTCCACATGATGCAATTCAAGGTGGTATGGAGTAGTAGTAACAAGCATACGTTTCACACACGAGGGCCTTTTTGATTCAAACGATTCTCATAGAAATTTGAGAGGATTACAGTGCTTAGGAATTTTTCCTACATTGATCGTTTGATTCATATGATTGAATTCTATAAAAATTCATATGTACTACGTTTCATAGGATTTTAGCATCCACTCAAATGTCTTGATAAGAATCATTTTCTTTTTTGTGATGCTATCGAACAAACCAAAATCCTATAAGATCCAGATGGTCATGACATTACAATCATATTTCTGCAAATCAAAGAGACCATGAATAGAAGAGAGAGAGAGAGAGAGAGAGAGAGAGAGAGAGAGAGAGAGAGAGAAATACATAACACGCCTCTTGTAGTGATTAATTTGGACAAAAATATTCTCGGGTATTTCTTTGAAAACAAATGGTCAAAAGAAGTACAGTTGACTCACCGTCACAAATTTCAGTGTCAATAGTAAATTGGCCATGGTAAAAATACTCTGCAATATTTCTTCAGGACAGCAAGAACAGAAAGCCGATCTTGTTTCAGCATTGTCTCATAGGGACGTCTTTTATTACAAAAATAACTGTCAAAAAAGTGAAGGAATGGAAATTGGGAGGGAAAAGCTTTGACGTCTACCACAGCGGGTTGCGTTGCTTATACAGTAGAAAAACTGCTAGAACGAAAACGAGGAAGCACCTAAATAGTGACATGGATGCAGCAACCTTGGCCAAGGGCCTAGCAAGCAGAGCAGAGGAGATCATGGCACATACCTCAATGAAATGGTTCATCAGAAGCTCACTCTGTGGCAGAGCCACCGGCCCCTTGGAAGAAGAACTGCCTACTTCTCTGATGGAGTGTTTCTTGCCTCCATGAACAACATTCTGTTGCTTGCTGATGCCCATGGGCCTCATGGCGTCGAGCTTTGCGCAGATCTCGGCCAGCACGTGCATCTGCGCGTCGCCTCTGGACATGCTGTTTTCCCTCATTCTGCCGAGCTCGGTCGCGAGGGTCTGCACGCTGGATTTGATCTCATCAATGCCGGCTCCCAGATCGGCAATGGCGCCGTTTGCGTGCTCGTCTCCTGGATTGGGGCCGTTGCAGTCACCGCGCCGCGTCGACGACGAGATCACGTCGTCTTCTTCGGAGATTATCTCCGGCGACGACCTCCTGCTGGATCTCGGAGGGGCATGGGACGCGACGCTCTCCGGCGCCTCAAACTTGTCGTGGACATTGGGCATGGCGCATTGCGCCGAGTAGCTCGGCGCCCGCGGGAGACGGTGGGAGGACGACCGGTGCAGCCTCGGCGGCAACGCCTGGTGGCTCACGTTGGACCGCACCCACTCCTTCTCCCTCCGGATCACCTCCCCGATGTCCGACACCGTCCTCGCCGGCCTGCTGTCGCCGACGCTCTCGGCGGCATCGAAATCCGAGGACAGCTCCTCGAGCCGCGCCGCCGGGAGAGAGGCGTTCCTCCCCGAGGATACGTCTTTCTGGGCCAGCCTCCTTAGCCAGGGGAGGTCGACGACGCCGTCCCGGCCGGGGGGCGGCGCGTGGGGACCGTTGCTGCCGCAGACGACCAGCAGGCGGTTCTTGAGGGAGGTGATGTCCATCTCCTGGCTGAAGACGACGGCCTTGAGGAAGGCCAGGGAGTCCTCGTCGTGCAGGATCCTCTCCTCCGCCACCCGCCGGAACTGGTCGGCCTCCATCCGCACCGCCGCCTTCTCGCCCTGCAGCCGCAGGATCATGGCCAGCGCCTCGTCGGCCCCCGACGACGCCGCCTGCCTCTCCTCCTCCAGCTCGGCCTTGAGCATCTCGACGGCAAGACTCTGCTGCCGCAGAGCCTCCCGCAACGCCGCCATTTCGCCTTCGTCTTCGTCATCTCCGGCCATGGCGCAGCGCGATTAGATCAAGCAACAACGAGGAACCTATGCACACCTCTGGAAATTAACTACCAAATCCGTGAAAAATCAGAAAAATGATTCACACAGATATTTTCAGATAGCAGAGATCTTGCTTCGAGTTGATTCGTTGGGATTGGGCATCACTCAACACCAAGAAAAGGAACTTGACAAGTCGGCCGTGAAAGGGAAAGGAGAGGAGAAATGAAGGATGAGGAACACAACACCTACCTGACAGGGATCTTCTTGTAGCCACAGCATCCGGCTTCTCTCCAGGATTAAAGTGGCAATAATTGAGGGCTTTAAGCTGGCGTTGAATTAAGCATTGGATTGGCTGTCATTATCAAGAACAAGGCTGTAGTGCCAAAGAGTGGCCTCCATCCATTTGGTAACAGTACGTATTAAATTCGTCGTCGACCACTTTTCTTTCCAATTTGAATATTTCTTTATTCAATTCAATTAGCAATTTCCATATCCTGCCGACTTGGTTTTTGTTTTTGGTACCTACCTGCCGACTTGTGTCGTGAAAAGAAAAGAAAAGAAGGCAGCGATCCTAGTCAACCTTGTAATGTGGGCCCTAGATGGCCGTCCATAATTCGGTTCGGCGTCTTGTGATGGGCTTCGTTTTTGTTCGACACGGAGAATGACAGTTTTCTAAACGACCGGCGGGAAGAAGCCGCCGCGGGCTGGGCGGCGGAGCACCGACAGCCGACCATTGGCGAGTCAAGAGCAGCCAGGTGGAGGCGCGTATCATTTTGTTTTATTTTCCTTTTCTTAAACAACAGATGGGCCTGACGGACCCACAGAGCTTCATCAATATATTTGAAGGACTCATAAGAATTAAAAATTACAACCGAGTCCCTGAAATATGTGACAAGGACCTTGGAAGAAGATTTAGTGTTCCAATTGGGTCCAAACGACCTCAACTCAGATGCGGCTCTACTGTTGCCGGGGACAAACCACTTGGGATATCAAAGCCGCCAACATAAGTTGATGCCGAAAGCAGTATATGGACTTAGGTTTTAGTCGGAGTACCTTCTTATCGGCAACATCCAAGCCAATAGGAATGAATGAAGCAACTGTCAACAAGAACGTTGCAGTTCCCGTCGGCCGCCTTCAACCAGAAGAATAGTCGGCGTGTTGTCAAAATTCGGCGGGCACTCCATCGCCTATGCTTCGTGGTGGGTGTCGTAGCTTCTTCACGACAAACGCCCATGATGATGCAACTCTGCTCGTTCGCCAAACACTTGCCTAGACCACTAATTAGATTAGCTTCAAAAAAGCTTTGACTAGCATTCTAGTTAAAATATTTACAAGTATATTGAATAAGAGAGGCGAAAGGGGATCCCCCCTACCTCAGACGTTCTCCAGTTAAGAAAAAAAATGCTTTCAGTATTGTTAAGTTAGACTCCAACAAAGCCACCATGAATAATATTGTCTATCTATTGCTTCCTTTTAAGACCAAATCCTGTACTATGCAACGGCTGATCTAAGAACTCCCCTTATTCACCTCCATCACCTTGATGGCCAACAAAGCCAAGGAAGAATAAAGGCTCCTACTCAAGAGCAAAGACAAGCTCGGACTTACTGAAGGAGCACTGCCCTATCTAGTTCTCGTCGTCACCTTCCATGCTAAAACGTAATAATGTGTTATATTTGGCTTTGGCAACACTGTGGATGCTTTAAGGGCTCACAAAATGTCCATGCTCGGCGAATAGCGGTTTCATTCGGAGAGGTCCTTCCGAGCGCCTTAAGCGCCATCTAGCAAGCTGGCGCTCGCGTGTCGCGGCCCAACTTCGTGCAAATTGCTCGCTCCCTCGCCGGTTCACTTCACCCATTAGTTTTTTTCTACAATTGATCTTGTAGGAAAAAAATCATAAGATTTTATTAACATCGTTGAAGAAAATCGTGAAATATTTTTTTATGTTTTTTAATAAAAGATCATCAAGTCAAGGAAAGTTCATGAATTGGAAAAATGTTGCGAATTTTAAAAAGTTCATAAACTAAAAAAGTTAAAAATGAGAAAATTACTCATGAACTCAAAAAATTCATAATTTTAAAAGGTTCATAAATTTTGAAAAACTTTTGAAAATGGAAAAGGTTCATGAAGATGTTTTTTTAAAATACTAAATTTGTAAAAAGATAATTTAAATATAGTTTTAAAATTAAGAAATGTGTTCGAAAAATATATTCCCAAAATTATAAAATTCATAATTTAACTAAAGTTTTTGAATTTGAAAAAAAATCATGGTTTTGAACTTTTTCGTGATTTAAAAAAACAATGTTCAATTTTTATAACAAAAAAAAAGGGAAAAGGAAAAATAAACAAAAAAACAGCCAATTAACTGGTGGAAACCTTTTAGAAGGTTCGCAAAACCGGTGGGCCGAAAGAATGGGCGGGCAGCCCATACACCATGGAACGACTGAGGAGGTGTGTGCGCCCGCTACTATATATAGTTTATTTGGCGCTTAGGATTCGGGTTTCACATTTGTTGCCAACTAGGAGAGAGAGGACGTGTGTCCAAGCGAATCCACTAGTGAAGGGTTATCTCTAGCAAAGGACAGTCCCCATCTTCTCACACACTGACAAGTGGCGCATTGTTTGTGCGTCACTTATCGCAATCTGAGAGTTCTTTTTCATGTTTTGTACATTCATTTATTCATAATGTTTTATATCTTGAACCGTGCATCTAAGTCCTGCATCGTTTTCATCGTTGGATCTCTCACGTTAAGATTTTTGAAATTAAATCCCACATTAATAGGTTTCGACAATTTTTTTTGACAAACAGACCTAATACCAAGAAAACTAGAAACAAAAAGAAAGAATACAAAAAAAACTAGCAACTAAAAAATGAATAGGAAAGAAATAAAAACCAAATCCGCAAGAAAAGTTGCGTTTTTTTTCACTTTTTCTAATTCTTGCCAAAACAAATTTGTGCTCGCGCGAGAAGCGTAGAAGCAAATTGTGCTTCTTGTGAAAGCATTGATTTTTCTTTTTTTTTCGAGAAGCACGGTTGTGTACCATATGGAAGCAAATCTGTGATTTCACGAGAACGACTCTTGGAAGCATATATTTCTTTTGTGACAAACACAACTGAGCTTTCATGGAAGCAAATTTGTGCTTCTTGTGCAAGCACTTTTTTTCTTTTGAAGAAGTGCAACCGTGCTTGAAAAAAAGGTTAAAAAATCTCCAAAGCCTAGAAAAACAAAGCAAAAACTGTAAAGCAAAAAAATCCCATCTAAATCCTGAAAATGCGTACAAAAATGTAAGTAAACTATAATTCAGAGAGAGAAGCCAGCACACGACACGTGACAGCGGCAGACGCATTACTTGGCACTCTCTCAAACCACAAAAGTGTCCCTTAGGTGATAACGGACCCCTAAGAGTTACATGCACAACTAAGATGTTGCCCACGAATGTCCATGGGCTTATGGGCCACCGCTGTAGTCTTAAGTTCAGATATTTTCCGAAGAAAGGAAAAGGGAAACGAGAAATGCATTGGAGCTCCGCATCTCTATATGAATATAGTACTAAAAATAAACACGGGGAAATTTTAAAGAATTCTGAAATTTTGGGATATCAAATCTTGGATACCCATGTTCAATTTTGTCGCGAATGGGTGGCCGTGGTATTTTCTATACATAGGAATGTTTTGACTTTTTTTTACCGAGATTACCACAGGCATCCATTTCCCACGAAACTGAGCACAGGTATATAATGAAACCCACATTTAATATCCTAAAATTACAGAATGTTTTAGAACTTTTTAATATTATTTTTAATGCTATATTCATATAGGGGTATAGCACCGAGAGCCACAAATCCTCATTCGATCGGAAATTCTGTTCTTAGTTCTTGTGAATTGGATTTCATACCGAAAGACTGCCCCTTAAGGCCTTGTACGGTTGCGTATGAATCCTAGTGGATTGAAGGGGTTTGAGGGGGATAAAGTCAAAATACGAACCAATCTTTGCCAATCCCCTCCAATCCTTTTGGGAAGAGGATTAACTGAACAAAGCCTAAAATAACAGACAAAGTCACCCACTCACAAAAGCAAACCAAAATTAAGCTACTTGCACTGAGAGCCAATCATGCTTAGCTTCATCTGAAAAGCCCCTACATTTCACCCCTCTCCACCTGTGGAAAGTGGCCCCTACATCACCCTCAACGACAAGTTAATTATTTTTTGGATTAGGTTGATCCATGACTAAGATGGAAGCACAGAAACATACTAGTACTTCTACTACGCCTCAACAAACAGGGAGTCAAATTGCCTGCCAGTGGCTACGAGGCAGACGGCGACGGTACATGCATGCGCCGGTCGTTCTCCTTCCATGGCTAGCTTCACGCCATCCGTAGGCTGAGCCAGTGGAACAGCAGCGGAGAAGGCTGCTGCTGCACCCCGCCGTCCTCCGCCTGCTCCGCGCCGAACCCTGCCGGCCTCCGCTTGTGGTACGGCGAGCCCGCGCCTGCGCCAGTGCCGACCAGCTGCTGCTGCGCCTGCGCCTGCTGCCAGTCCTGGCCGCCCGTGAGCGTGTCAGACTCCGTCGTCGACGACGAGAAGCTCTCCCCGGGGGAGCAGTGCCCGTCGCTGTACCGCTTCTTGCCGCCGCTGCCCAGGGCGAGCGTGAGCTCCAGCTCCGCCTCCTCGTCGTCGGTCGCCTCCGGGCTCAGCTGCGCCTGCGCCGCGCGAGGAGTCGCCGCCCCGTCCCCGTGGCTGCCGCGGCGGGTGGTGCCGTACTGCCACTGCTGCTCGTAGGAGCACGCGTCGAGCGCGCTCGCCCTGCGGCGGTCGTACTCGGCGCCCGGGGAGCCGTTGGGGGAGGCGGACAGGCCGCTCTGCTGGCTCTTGATCTCCCTCTTGAGGTCCCTCATCAGAAGCTTCTGAATTCTGTACAGGCGATGGAGATCGTGAACCTGCGACAACGTACACAAATCATGAGGCCGCAGTCTTCTTGAGACGGGGAGGCAAAAGCAAAAAGGTTGTAGCTTCTTCATACCTGCTGCCTGAAGGTCTCCTCGTGCTTGAGCATGGCCATCTTGAGGGTGTCTTTGTCGCAGTGCATGAAGGCCTGCTCCATCGGCATTGTGGCGATCCCTTTCTTGCTCTGTTTCTTCTTCTTCGCCGGACCTGCATGGAGAAATAGCTACAACATAAGCCTCTGCCCCAAGTGTTCCTAACCACACTACACTGTATATCGCCATACAGATATGAACTTGAACAGAAAGTGAGAATACAATGGAGCCACACAATTGGAGCTTTCGAAGTGGGATGGAGAATCGGGCACTAGATTCAGAGGGGGGAAAGGAAATAAAGGAGGGGGAAGAACAACAGTGTGCATGGCAGGAGAATCTCTCTGCTGGAGTAACTGTATTCTGAAGCAAGTCACAACCCAAAGGAAAAAAGAAGCCTGAAAAGGGCTAAAAATGATTGAACAGAGCATTGCAGATTGATGAGCAGAGAATCGTAAGGGGAAAGAAGAGAGGGAAATGAGATGAGCTCATTTCTCACCTATCAATTACTAGATGTCAGAGAAGTGACTCAAGAACTGAAGTGCCACTGAGCTCCAACTTCCACTCACTCGGCCCTGTTCCTCTTCTCTTCCCGCTATCGGTTTCTGATCATTGTATGGCTCCAAAGGCCACAGGCTTTCCCTTTTATACACATCAACCGGCAGACCGTCGTCTCCATCCGTCCCTCTCCCTCTCCCTCTCTCTCACACACACTCTGTTCTCTGAAGAAAGAGAGAAGGAAAAGAGAAGGGCGAGGGGAGGGGACAAGACACGAATGATGTAAGATTCCTTTCACAGTGGTGGTATTTTAACCAGGCCTGCGCTGCACTGCAGGGAGGCATGCCAAGCAACGGAGTACACTAGGATGGTGTTTGTTTCTCTAGTCCTAGGATTTTTTCTAGTCCCTGGAACTTTTTAAAAAAGACTCTCAAGGAGATGCTTCTAAGGACTTTTAGGAAAAAGTCCTAAAAAGGTCTCACCCTGTTTGGTTTGGTAGGGACTTTTTCTAATCCCTGCACCAAAAAGTCTCTGGAAACAAACACCACCTAGGACTGCAGGCCGACTAGGAGTATCTTTCTCTCTCTCTCTCTGGCCTGGCCTTGCTCTTGCGGCATGCAGCGGCTGAGCCGAGCAGAGGGGACAGGACCAGAGGTTGAGTAAGGAACGGACCACCCACATGCATAATTTACATGCCCGACTGTGGCTGTGAGATCATGGATCTGTTGATAAGTAGAGAATTACTATCCCTGAAACGGAGGGCAAAAGATTGGACTTGTTGCTCACTGAGAGAGAGGAGCGTGATGGATGGATGGATGGATGGATGCAAAAGCTTATTTTGGAGCCAAAATGAGTGCTCCGAGAAGCTTTTGCGATGACAGCAATACGTCACCGGGCTTTCTTTTCTTTCCTTTTTCTATTCTATCGAGATGTATGTGTAGAGTACTACTCTAGCGGTACAGCATGTCAAGCACAGCACCAGCCTTGTGTACATCTATCGTTTCGTTACGGACGGCAGGTACCGTTCTTGCTATAACGTCCGTTTTTATTTCGAAGTTACTAGGGCTTGGTACGTGCAGCAGGTGAGGAAGGCCCCACCCATCCAGTACACACACTGACACACATACCGTTATAAGAGCATCTATAGCCGGACTTGCAAATCCAGCTTCTCAAACACCCACGGACGCGTCCGCGTACACTGATTGAACATCCTTTAAATGTTGCGTCGCACATTCACAAATTATAAATCTCGATTCTTAAATCCATGCAATTCATTTACGTCGATCATACGATACAAACTGTCCGGATGCCAATTCGAAACAAAGCAAATCAAATCATAGTTTCACAAACCGGACATGGCAAAAAAATAAATCAATGTCCGAGCATGACGAATGGCCTCGGATCACTTGCCGGGCGCTTGCTCCGAGTGGAATGCGTCGTGCTCCAGGCGGAATGCATCTTGCTCGTCCTGCTCTGCGTGCATCCGGGCAGCCTCCTCCGCCTGCATCCGGGCCGCAGCCGCTCTCGCCGCCTCGTACTTCCTATGGTTGTTGATCTCTACCTTCTTGTCTGCAAGCCACTTCTTCGCATGCTCATCCAAGAGGATCTCGTCCGCCAACATGATCCTCGCATTTTCCGCGTCCCGTGCGAGTTGCAGCCTCTCTTTCACAAGCTCTATGTCTTTATTGCGGCGATGTGGGTCGGGCTGGACGACATCTCCGGCGATGGATCAGGACCGGAGATGAGGATTAGGAGTAAGGATGAAGGACGGCGAAGGTTCAGACGTGGGAAAGATTGGAGGGCAGCGGGAGGAGGAGGCTTTGGTGAATTTGGTGCAATTTGGGATGGGGTCGGCCTATCGGGTCTGACGTGGCGGGCACCCTATATACGTCTCATATTTAGGCTGAATATTGAGAGGGGGTGCTGGTCAGCCCCGGTGTCTGAGACTCGTCTGGGTTAAAAAAACGTGACCAACATATGAGGCGGGTTTAAGGCGCCCGGCTGTATATGTTCTAAAAACAAGTTCACTTAGAAGCAAAAGTCACTTGCCATACTCTCTTTTTTTCAAGCGTATTTTTCTCAAAGCTGATTTCGATCGATCATAGGCAGGAAATCAGATCAGACACTTGGTGTTAACTATAGGAGATTTTCTTCTGAGAAACCCCAGCAGAATCGCTGTGATTCCGTTGAAATGCATTGCCCCTCAACACATGTACTGCAAGGTGCAGGGCGTACATACAGAAGCCCTGATTGCCCCGCAAAGGACATGTATTTGACTACTTTGACCAGACCATTGAGCTGCCGAAAGAAAAAAATAAAATTGTTGCCCCAGTACGTTTTTTTGACCGAATTGATGCGGTCCTTGTATAGTTGATTAAGTGAGGCTGTACAGCCAGCGACAATATTTTTTGATGTGGACCATCCGGTGGCCATTACCGCCAACGATCTCATTTGATTTGGGTCAAGGACTCCATGTGGTCAGAGAGTGCTTCAGGGGGGCAGGCCCAGGCCCCGGCCTAGCGACTGGTCCAGCTCCGGCCATTGTTCTTCTCAATCTCATCCTCACGCCGTACCTGAGGTACAGCCCTACCGGTGTGCTAGCCGGTAGCATCGATAATTAGGAAGGAAAGAAAGCGTTGAGACGGACAAATTGTGCGTTACCAGCGGCTTAACAGAAAGCGCCTTTTCTTTGCCTCCCCTACCTCTAGCCCGAACCATCATGTCGCGTCGCTCCATTGGACCATGCATATGCACTGGTGGTAGTAGTAGTAGTAGGGCATGCGAGCTTGATCCAAGTGCGGTTCCAAGAAAAGAAGCGCTGAGAGGGAGCCATGGCCGGCCATAGACACGAGAGTCAATAAAGCAAAGAAGTAGATGAATATTCAGCGGGCGAGCGAGTGAGTGAGTGAGCAAGGCCTCGTCTGATTGGCTGATGCGGTGGCCACCTGGGTTGGATGGTCCAGTTGGACAGTATAGCAACAGTTTTGTCTCGGATGCCCATGGTCGTGGAGGTTAGATTAGGGATGGCGGGTGCGCTTAATTCCGACGGTTTTGGGTTAGCGAAGGTAGTAGCCAGGGTGACAGGAGGTTGATGGTGGTGGTGGTCTTTTCAGCGAGCAACGGCGGTGTGGAGCGTGGGGAGGAAGCGATGAGGGCGAGCCGACAGCGGCGCACGCGCTGCCGCGAGGGGGAGGCGCACACGGGACAGCCCGTGGGACCCGCGATCTCGATGGGCCTAGAGAACATCGCTGCTGCTACTGCCTCGTGGGGCCGCCTTCCTGGACCGGGCAAGATTCTCAGTGCCGTCCGTCGTCCCGCTTCGCTTCTTCTGCTTGGAGTTCCACCGAGGAACCAGATCCGGCCACTGGCCTCGCCGGAAAATGGCCAACTCCACCGCGTGACCTATTTCTACCTCAAATCGTTCATTTGTGTCCGTTTGAGGTAAAATGGACAAATCAAACGACCCAACGCATGGGAGCATAGAGACGTTCTGTCCGGCCCGTGTCCGCTTATGCTGGAGGGTTGGATCGTGGATCCAACGGTCACCTGTAGCCTCTGCCTTCAAAAAGCTAGGATATTCTGCCTCCCGCTGGTGCCGGTCCGTCACGTCTCCGATGGCATTAGGGCCATGAAGGCGAAGTGGATCTCGCCCCTTGTCGGTGGGAGGGCTATGTTTTTAGATCATTTTTCGAGCTTTGTTAGGGTTTGTGTTCTGCTGAGAAAGGTGAGACAGCAGCGGCTCCCTGAAGATGGAATAAAGGTCTCCCTGCCTAGCCTCCGTTTTGGTGATGTGTCTAGCATCATTGGTGGGGGTGTGGAGGTGTGTCTTCGGCGGATCTGTCTTTGGTGGATTTGCTCGGATCAGTTCATCGTTCGCCTTCATTTGTGTGTTTTCAGGTTGGATCCTTTTGATCTACACCCTTCATCTGCGGCGGTTGCTGTTCTGGTGCGTTGGTTCTATGGGGTCTTAGCACGACGACTTCCCGACTGTCTATTAAAAAAGGTTTGCCCGGCTCCAGCGAGGGAGGGGTGATGACGGCGGCGCGCCTTCGGCTCGCTTCAATGCTTCTAGTCGTCGCTAGCTGGTTTACGAATCTGGATGTAATTTTTATTATTTCTGGTGTTCATTGTACCACCAATATTGAAGATGAATAGATTGAAAGTTTTTCTTGAAAAAAAATTATAGCCTCTACATATCTATGTAATTACCGGAATTCTTAGGGCGTTTTCTATATTTTTCATGGGCTCTCCTGTTATTGGTTGATCCTTCTTAAGTAACTCTCAATCTATTTATCGTCTGTCATGACGGTAGAAGGAACACGAGGGAGAGCTCTCCTTTAATGTGTCTTACCAGAAAACATCGGGTGCTCACGGAGCTCACATGCTTCCATGGTACAGGTGTACAGGAGCACTTGAAGCCTAAAGCGTTGGATCGTGGATTCAATGGTTAACTCTGTAGCCTCTATATATGCCTGGAATTCCATGATTTTTAGGGTGTTTTCTGTAATTTTGCATGAGCTGTCCTTGTGATCGTTGGATCTCTGATCCAATGACCAGGTGCTCCAATGTCACAAGAGCACCTGATACCTTTCGGTGGCCTTGTCATGTTAGTTGATGCCAACGGGCATGCCTTTTTTAGGGTTTGTTTGGAACACACCCGGGACTGTTGTGCTTGTTTTTTGGCGTTCACCAGTGGCAATGGCACATGTTTGAATGAAAGCTATTTATTGAATTTGCGCCTATATTTGGTTATCTCGTTAAGTTTTTCTTCGTTGAGTGGTTGGTTAACTCGTGGCGGTGAAAATGTCCACCAAATAATACACGAGCCCTGTATTGATAGGGCTAGTATGGACGGAAACCAAATAGCTCTTATACATACTTTGATTTTAGTTGGCATGGGCAGCTCGACCAAACGATCTGAACATGAAGACAAATGGTGAGGCCGAACTCAAACTCAATTTTTGAATTTAAAGACTCGGTCTCAAAGTCCAAAATGCCTAAAAATATGGTTATACTGCAAATATGGGCCTAGAGAACATCGCTACTCTACCGTACGTCGTCCCACTTCGCTTCTTCTGCTTGGAGTTCGACCGAGGAACCAGATGCGGCCACTGGCCTCGTTTGAAAATGTCAGGTGCTTCGGGAGCTTATGCTGGAGGGTTGGATCGTGGATCCAACAGTCAGCTTTGTAGCCTCTGGATATGTGTAATTACCGGATTTCTTAGGGTGTTTTCTATATTTTTTTCATGGGCTCTTCTTTGATTGGTTGATTTTTTTACAATAACTCTGGATTTATTCATTGCATGTCATAACAGTAGAAGGAACACAAAGGACAGATCTCCTTTAATGTGTCTGACAAAAGACACCCGGTGCTCCCGCGACATACTCCGTGGTACGGGAGCACTTGAAGCGTAGAGCATTGCAGCGTGGATCCAATGGTCAGTTATGTAGCCTTTAGATTTGCCTATAATTACATGATTTCTCATGGTGTTTTATGCCATTTTGCATGAGCTACCCTTGTGGTCGTTGGATCTCCGATCCAATGCCCAGGTGCTCCAATGTCATGGGAGCAGCTGATACCTTTCGGTGCCCTTGGCATATTAGTTGATGCCAACGAGCAGGTCTCTTTTAGGGTTTGTCTGGATCACACCCGGGACTATCGTGCTTGTTTTTTGGCGTTGACCAATGGCAATGGCACATGTTTGAATGAAAGTCATTTATTGAATTTGCGCCTATATTTGGTTGGCTCCTTAAGTTTTTCTTCGTTGGGTGTCTGGCGAACTCGTGGCGGTGAAAATGTCCAGCAAATAATACGTGAGCCTTGTATTGGTAGGGCTAGTATGGACAGAAACCAAACAACTTTTATACATACTTTGACTTTAGTGAGCATAGGCAGCTCGACTAGGCGATCCGAACATGAAGCCAAATGGTCACACCGAACTCAAACTTTAGTTTTGAATTTAAAGACTCGGTCTGAAAGTCCAAAATGTCTAAAAATAGGGTTATACTACAAATATGGACACAATAATGCTATTTTATATTCAAAATAAATAAATAAATAAATATTTTTAAATAGGAAAATGCCACCTTTTGTATTTTTGGTTGGACGAGGCTTGGGTTTTAATGCCCTCTCAAAGTTTGACAATATCAAATAATCGCTCAACGCCTCCCATATTTTTAGATGAACGACTTAATGGGCTTTTGAAGACTTTAGTTAGTAATCAAGTTCATGCAGATGAACAAGCGGCAATATTGCTACTAAGGTCCAAATATGGTCTTTTCACTAAAGTCTTGATAGTATTATTGTTTTCCAAGGATTAAGGATACGAAGAAGAGGTCTCCAAAATATTTTATTGTAATTCTTAATTGTAAGAATTACTTTGTAATTTCTTGGATTTTGAATCCAAAATAGTACTCCCTTCGTTTCAAATTTGAACTAAAACCACGACGAGTAATTTGGAACGGATGGAGTACATGTGTAACCGTTGTTGAGCATAAATAAAGTTACACAACTCCATTCTTCAATGCACTTGTGAAAGGATTGAGATGCACCTAAATGAGGGTGAATAACGACAACTATAAATTTTACTTTGGTTATTAGCATGTTTAGGCTATGCGAAATATAAAGGTGTCCCTAATCAATTGCTACAGTGAGATAAATATGATGCTTGCAAGGTCAAGTGATCAAAATAGACCACAAGTAAAGAGAGTGCTTAGGAATAACCAGAGACACCAGAGACGAGTGAAAGGGCATTTCTCTCCCTAAGTGCTTTGTGTTGATGACAACGCAAGTTGTAGACTAGCCGTGTGCTTGAACTACACACATATCTAAATGGCACAAGACGGTTAGGTACCCTCTAGAAGGAAAAGATCAGAGATGACATTTTTGACACATTTATTTATTTTTGATCGTAGGAAATATATACTATTAAGTGGGGTCTTTGTTGAAAGATACAGGTGAAACCAAATCACATACACAACAATTTATATTGCACCCACATAAACTTCCTATATGTTTTCGAGGAGAGAAACCAATTCTACCTAGTGCTGGAAATAGGCACCCAGTTGTACCGCTTGACCCAGTGGTAGTACCACTCCCTTGTGGAGCAAGACTGTTGGTGGTCACCTGAGGCGGTTGTACCGCCTACATGGGCGGTAGTACCACTCTCACTTTGAAGAAGCAACTCGCTCCATGTACCGGTTGATGCCCTTTGAGAGATTAACGAAGGTATTCTTGTCATTTCCCAAAGAAGTGACCCTAAGTTTATCGAAGCCACTAGAGGATGGCTACTTCAGCAGTGGCTCTACCAAGTCTTTGTGAGAGAATTAAATTAGTTTTTATAACCGGACCTTAACAACCTTAGGTTGTAAGCACATATAATTAAAACATGCATATGTATGAGGACTTGTTTCTTACAACCATATATTTGTGACTGAGATGATCATGATCTTAATTTGTGCTCCGAAAGACACCCGTTAAGATGTGCCTGCAGCAAGCAGAAGTGTGGTGTGTGTCCAAATTACGCATTGACCAATAAGCAGCCTGCATCAAGAGTCAGTTGTGCAACCACAGACCCTTACCATCGTGTTAGGTTACCTCAATTATTAAAGAGAAACCAAACAAAAACGTTGGGCGTTTAATGACTACACCTCATGTATCCCCAGGGATTGGCTTTCTGCTACCATACTAAACCTTTATGTCACTCGTGTTTAGAATAGCATTCCACGTCCTCCGTGCTCCTTTCTCCTCCTTGATCGAACTCTATGATCCTATGTACATGTAGGGTCAAAGAACGAGAAAGGGACAAGAGTAAACTACATTGCAATTCTAACACATAGTCCATCGACCCCTCATACAAATACATCGAATTGCAAGGCTATGCCTTAATCCATCGTCTTACCGAATTACTCACACATGACAAGTGGATCGCATGAAAAAAATCATTGGACAAGACATAAAGATGAATGCTTTATTTATAATATGTCTTACATTGGTTGCCGGATACGGTACACGATTACAAGTGTGGCTAACTTGGAGGTGGTTTGTTTCGGTGATGGTGATGGTGGTGGCTATGAAGATTAGATGGGAAATGGTGGCGGCTAGGGTTGGAGAATGGCTTCTATTGCGGTGATGGAGGTTTTCGATGATGCTCCTTTGCGATTTTTTGGAGATGGCCCCTTTATAAATGTTGTTGGGTTGGATGTCACGGAGCCACGAGCACCTCGTACGACCGCTGGTATGAGCGGGTGCATTCCTACCAGACGTTGTCTTTGGCTCTGTATCCAGTGTTGCGCCTCCAATTTATTTTCTTCTTTCTCCATTTTGCATATTTCCTTCTAATTGATTGAGTTTCTTCATATATGACCTCTTTTTCTGTGAAAACAAAATAAAAAAGAGGATTTTGTGATCTTTCACATTTATTGTCATTGGAGGCAATATGAGAGTGTTTTTCTCGGATTCTAAGATAATCCGGTTTAAACAACGATGCGATGAGCGTAAAAGTAACACTCATCATCGGCTCAACCATCGCTCAAGGGTCCACGTCCGTCGGATATGGAGTAATACACGGACAGTAACCCATTGATTGTTGCGGCTATGTTTCTATAGCCGGTACTACCAGCCAGCCAGGTGGTGTAACGCTTTGGCTGGATTGGCTACGCGATGGGGCTACGGGTAGTTGTACTGCTCTCCGTAGCGAGGGACCTAAAAGGAGGAGGTTCTTCCCCCTCCCACCTACCTCTTGCCTCCCCCCCCTCTCTCTCTTCTCCATTAGTGCCCAAAGATTTTATATTTTTATTGGACTTTTTCAAATTTCTACATAACTAAAAATTATAAATGTTTTCCCAGTATAATTTTTAAAAATTCAGAGGTCCTTACAAAATTATACTCGAAATTTGAATTTTGAGCTTATATTTCTCAATGGAGTAGTTTGTTTTCCCTAACATTTATAACAGTATGTTAAGGAGATGGTGTTCTATAAACATGTAGAATTTCAAGCTCAAATTCAAATTTAAATTCTGACTTTTCATTTTTTTTGGTATGTGTTTTTTCCCTGCAAAAAAAGGCATACACGGTCCGTAACGATAAGTATGCAAACTGTGGAAAGAAAAATGGAAGGTTGACAAGCTTAAAGAAGGAATCAAAAGGAGCAATTCAGCAGAAAGTTTGTGGAAAGGGCTGAAAGCCACCGTCCTGCTTGTCTTCCTTTCCCACACTTGCTTCTCAACTTGGTGAGACAAGCAATCGCTTTGGACAGCCGAGCACCAAAGCGTCTCACTTTTCCACACTTGCTGCTGAACTCAGTGTGATCGCTGTGCTCTGCCTACGTTTCTATAGTCATCTGCTCTGTTGCTGCACTGGTTTCAACTAAATGCCTCGCTGATTTCAGTTTTGATTAACCTAAGAGCATCTACAGTCGGACTTTGCAAATCCGGCCTCTTAAATGCCCGCGGACGCGATCGAACGCGTTCGTGGGCACTGACCGGACACGCTTTAAATTAGCCACTTTGCATTCATCTTTCTTATATTTCAACCCCTAAATCTATACAAAACATGCAAAAGTAATCCCACGCACTACATCTACATACTATCCTAACTACTCTTCGTCGTCGGAGATGTCCACTATGACGGTGCTGGACGCAGGCTGGACGGGCGGGTAGGAGGGCTCCGGCTCGTCCTCCTCATGCTCGACCTCATCCATGTAGGCGAACATCTCCGTCTCCTCCGTGGCCTGTTGCGCCTCCACCTCCTAACGGCGACGGTGTCTTGCCTCTGCAGCCGACTTCGACCGGAGGGAATCGAGGATAGCTTGGTGCTTCGCCTGCAGATCTACGTCACCAGCGTCCCTCACATCCTCCTCCTCCTTGTCCTCCACCTCCTCCTCCTCCTCCTCCAACGCCTCCTCCGGATCCACTGCATTAAGAGGTAGCCCCACAGCGATTCGGGTTTTGCGCTTAGCCTGGATCTGCTCAAGGAGCTCGAGTCGGCGCTCCGGCGTCAGAAAAGACTCGCTCCTCACCCAACGGCGTGGGGGGATGGCTACTAGACGGACGGGTGGAGTGGAAAGTGGCGGCGATGGCAGGCAGGAGGAGGAAAATGTGGATGGATGGTAGGGTTTTGATGCCGCAGGTCGACTTAAATAGCCGGGCAATGCACTACGCGGCCCGTCAGAGCTGCGCCACGCGGTGCCACCGGTCCGACAGAGGCGACGAGCTTCGGACCGCCGGGTTTGAGGGCGTTTCCGGCTGGGACCCCATCGTCAGTCCGATGTGACGGGCGTGCCTGGGCACCCCATAACCGCCCCATATTTGGACTGGGTATGGGGTGCCGGTCAACCCGGGTGTTTGAGGGTCGTTTGAGATGCTTGTCTGGGTTAAAAAATCGTGGCCGAACAGTGACCGGTCAGCTCGCCCGAACGTATGAAGCGGATTTGAAAAGTCCGGTTGTAGATGCTCTGACGTTTCGTGGATGATTGCTTAAGCATATGCAAAACATCGAGCAGATAAGAATGATTAGGGTAGTTCCAAAAGTATGTTTTCCTTTTGATGCTGCGGTGAAATGGGAGCAATGATGAGGGAGATGCATGCTTGGCAGCAATCCAGAGGCTAAGCCTAGCTAGGTGCTTAATTTCAGTGATGAACTTTCCCCAAAAGCGCATCGATCCTAGCAACCTAATTCCCTGGTCCTGTTAAACAATCGGCAAGCCTGACCTGCACGAGTTCTATCTGCAACTCCTGACCTCATCATGCCCTGTAAAACCCTAACATTCCAGCTCGTGGCTTGTGCCAAGCTATCATGCTCATGCCATTAGGGATCATCATGGAGATGCCCACGAGTCAGGGCAAGCGTAATAGTTTCTTAATTACTGACAGATTATTCTTTGGTAACAAGCCCAATGACATGATGCTGTAACTTGCAATAGCAGCGTCCTGTGTTTTTATCTCTTCCCCTCGAGTTTGTACAAATGTTAGGTTTCATCTCTTTTTAAATCGGCATGGCTTTATTAAAGGTACTGCAACAAGTCAATGGTACGCTGCTATGCAGATAAATATAAGTACTATATTGCGCAAAGTTTATAAGAAGTCTAATAATGGAAGGTAGAAATTGACCACTCCTTGCACTTTTATGTTGGGCAAAAGGCATATAGGGGTATAAGTGCTTAGATTAGCTAACATATTTTATTCAGGTACGGGCATTTCCATTTCTGTATCCACATTCGTTTCGTATTCCTTACCACATTTGTATCTGCATTCTAAAACAAATCAGGATATTTTCACCATCATTTTTATTTTAGTTCCGATGCGGAGGTTAACTTGTCATATGAACGTTCTCTCAACACGAACATCGGATATTTAGGATTATCCATTCCCACTTCCCACTCTTAGTTGGGTGGTACTGTGTATTGGTATTCTTTTAGGATATGATAATGTTACTAATTTTTTCCCTAACACCCCCTCCCCTCCCCCTCCCCCAAGTCTCCATTTGTTTTGAAGTATACTATTCCTAAGAATAGACCCTCAAACACTCAACCCTCAACCCCTCGTTGCCACCAGAATATGGCGTTCTTCCTCCAAGGTTCAGGACTAACGCCGTGGCCGTGTCTCACGTACCCTCACTTAGTGTGGTGCTAGCCTAACTATTCGCGGAGCGTGTGGTGCTCTCCGAGGGACAACGAAGCGAGGTGTCTCCTAGGTGGGGCGCCCTGGCCCGATGTTCACGGCTACCAGGCACCAGCTCCTGTTCGACGATTCGTGGCTAGGCTCGGTGCTCCATGCTGCTCTAGACCGCGAGATCCTGGATCAACGGGCTTGGAAAGGGCAATCTCTACAACGAGTTGTATGGCGTGGACGGTGGTGGTCGACTCCAATCTCCTATGGGTGTGGGGATCCTCCAGTCGTATGCACACGGTGGCATGATCCAATGTGCGCGCAACAACTTGAGGGAGTGGTGATGGTTGTGAAGCAGCGACAACGGTGTTTTAAGACTGGCTGGTGAGGGTGGCATCCAAACCCATATCGAAGATTGCTCCTCCTTGGTATGACAACACTAGATGACTTCGATTTGGTGTTGCTTTTTGGGTACATAGTATCGTGTTCCGGGATGTAAGTCCTATGTCTTACCCTGGTTGGTTATACCTCAAAATGGTGGCTTTTTTTGTGTTGTTGCCTTGTTGAAGTCATTTTTTATAGTCTAGTTGTACTTGATCCTCAGGATGAAAACCACGATCCGGCCTCCTATGGTTAGATCCCACGACGGCCCAGGTGCGTCGTTCCCTTCCTAAAGACGTTGCTTTTGCGCAACTTTTATCATAGCCCTTGTATTGTTGTTGGTGTTGATGGTCGTTGACGTATTCCATCCATCAATGTTTTGATCACTTTGATTATTTTTTCTTTCACCTAGTCATAGCTTTGGTCTTATGCGACTTTACTTTTTACGTGCATGATCCTTTGTGTGTGTGCATCAGTATTGACTGTGTTCATTCTAGTTAATCTGAGAGCGGGTGTGTGTTTGTTATGTTTGTACCCCTTTATGATGCATTAAGAGTGAGAATCGAGCGGTTGGCTAGGCAGCCTTGGCGCATCCCGACTAACAACGACTTAGATCCCGGGAACGAATTTGTGGTAGGCTCCGTTTTGATATATTGTCCGTCAGGCTTCTCACCCTTGGATCTCCGTTTTTATGTTTCAATACAAGTTAACAGTAAGATGACATTGGTTGATAAATAAATCTCCAATTGCTTTGTTTTTATTGTTTTGTATATGTTCCATGATGCTTTTATTGGGTCTATAAAAACCCAGAAATTCACAGGGACGTGTAGATGTTGGGGCACACAGCTTACCTCGAGCAACCCGATTACCTCGCGATCCAAGAAGTTGTTGGAGTCTGCACGAGGGCATATAAAGTGTTAGATTTTAGTTTCTGAAATTTATGATTTTATCGTTTGCTTGTACCAAGTTTCAACGAAACTTAGTGAAGTTTTAAACTACGTATTTAAAATGGATCTTATTTAAAAGCATCATCACAAGGAACACGGATATGCAAACAAAATTTAAATTTTACTTTTGGTTCAAAAAGATGTAAAAGTTTGGAAATCGAAAGCCAAAAGAAAAGGGATAGATGCTCCGCCCCTGCATGCCACAAATCCCGCTTCAGCAAAACCCGAGTTATTTATGTTGAAAGATATCTGGACTGATCCAACCAGGTTAGGCCATTTCCAACGTGAATCCCTGCGATAGAACCCAATGTCGGATAGACACTCAGGCCTTTACCGCTAACCCTTAAGTGTTCATGGACATGCTCGGAAGTTCAAAATTGTGCATTCAAACAGCAAATGCAAGGAGAAGTGGGGGAATCCGAATCTGTCCGTGGACACCGCAAACTCACGTTCGTGTCCGCTAATATTTCAGTGTGTCCAATCGAGATATACAATACATTGAAAATGCCCTTGGGGCTTAGGCCCTAGTGGTCTCACGCTAGAATAAGGTTCATCCAGTCTCTGGATCTAAAGAAACACTTCCTTGCCAATAGTCAATAAGTATATCATCATTTTATCAAATTCGGCGCTACGACCAAGAACTGTACTAGTCAAGCGGAAAGCACATTTTGGGGCAGTGAGTGAGCCCTACCAACATACATAGTCTACATGCACAATGATACACACGCAGTCTTCAAAAGGATAAAGCTAGGCAGCAAAAGCACCACGGATCGGAACATGCGTCTTGTAGCCCTTCTCGCAAAGCGCAGCACCGGCCGGACACAGACGATGCGCTTCGCTTTCATCAGGGAAATGAGCCCACAGGCAAAGACGCGCTTGATGGATGCATGGGCCCGTGTGCTTCTCCTCTTTGAGCAAAAGCACGCACGAAACCGAAATTTTGGAGCCCCAAAGGCCGAGGCGATCTTGACATCACAAAGGCATACGCATCGCTTTGGTCTGTTGGATCTGGTCCATGCGCAACGGCAAATGGTAAGTTCCAGACTTGATCGGCCTTGAAGGAATGTGTAGTTAGAATTTCAAAGGCTATTTTTCGAAAGCCTAAAACCTTGTGTTTCTTTTCACCGTTTTGCTATAGCATATCTAGATGTGTTCTAAGTATTGCATATCTAAGAGCAACTCCAACGGACCGACCTAAACGACGGCGCATTTGTCCGCTTTTTATCCGTTTGGGTCGACCTCCCGCCCGGCGTCTATCCTGTTTTTGATTTGGGTCGGCAGTGCGCCCAACGCGCCGGCCCATTTCATGTCCGCACTCAATTTTTTTAAAAGGCCGCGGTCATAGATCATGCCAGCGGCCATGTCTCATACCGGCATCATGCCAGCGCCGGCATACAATGTCGACATCAAAAAATATCACCACACAGTTCATGATGGCGCACCCGCCGGCGGCCGGCACACATGCTAGCACACAAAAGGGGTGGGACCTGAGTTCGACCACGCCATCGCGGCCCCGTGGTCATGCCAGCACACCTGTCGGCATACAAAAAAGGATGGCGCTCGCCGCCACGAGATCACTCGTCGTTGAACTTGAGCATGTCGGCCTGCATCTTCTCAAACCACGGCCGCTTCCTTGGCGACACGGTGTTGAGATCCACCTTCATAATCTCCACCGCGGTCATCATGCTCGCGAGCGCCACTTCTTTCGCCTTGGTCTTGGCGTTGGCGGCCTCGATCTCTAGCATCTTGGCTTGCTTCTCCGCCTCCATCTCAAGCATCTTGACTTGCTTCTCCGCGTCCATCTCAAGCCTCCTCCTTTGGATCTCCACGAGGACGTTCATTTGCTCTTTTTTGTAACGCCGGCGCTCCTCCTCCCTTGAGTCCTTCTTGTTCATCATGCCCTCCACACTTGCGATCAAGGTGTTCGATGCCACATCCCGCTTGTCCTCCTTGGAGTTGTTCTTCCCCCGCGGCCGTGTCTTCTCGCCGTCCCCAACCTCCTCCACGGCTTGCTTCCCCCACGCGACTTGAGGGCGGCATATTGCGCCTTGAACTTCTCCTCGTCTTTGATGACCCTGAAGCAATGGGAGAGGTTGAAGCACTTGCCATTGTGTTGGACCTTGAATGCCTCCAAAGCTTGAAATGCCTACAAATGTATTTCATGCAAGCATATTGGCAAATGGTATGCAAATGAACACGGAAGCATAAACTTGAAGACATAAAAAGAGGGCGGCTTGCTAGCATACCATGTCTTGCATGCCGATGGCGCTCACAGGGCGGGCCTTGACGTTTTCAAGAGTGGCACAAAACTTTTTGCACTCTTGTTGGATCACCCTCCATCGCTTCGAAATGGACACCCACCCGCACATGCTCACTATTTGGTAAGGCAGAAACTTCTTGCGCTCATGAAACTAACGGTGGACACGAATCCAAAAAGTTGAACGCTTTTTTTGGCGCCCGTCTTGGGGTCTTGCCCAATGTCTCTCCAACACTCGCAAAGAAGCTTATCCTCGGCCGCCGTGTATGCCTTGGTCCGCTTGCTCTTGCACTTCGGCTTCGGCCCGACGGCTTGGTTGGAGAGCTCGTCCTCGAACAAGAGCTCCTCTTTGATGTCGCACTCGTCCTCTTCCTCCTGCGCGTAGTCCTTCGGAAATCGTGGTCAAGTGGGAAGTCTTCTAGGTCCATGCCGACCTGATCACGCATGAAGGCTGCCTGATCGGGATCATAGCCAGCAGATGGCGTAAACGCCCCTCGACCGTCCTGGCTTTGTGTCTCATCAGGATCGTAGCCAGCGGCCGGCACACCACCCTCGAAGATCAGGTTCTGCATGTAGTTGTTGGGGAACGTAGCATGCAATTTTAAAAATTTCCTACACTCATGCAAGAGGGAAAGTGTGTCCACATACCCTCGTAGACCGAAAGCGGAAGTGTTAGCTTAACGTGGTTGATGTAGTCGAACGTCTTCTCGATTCAACCGATCAAGCACCGAACGTACGACACCTCCGAGTTCTGCACACGTTCAGCTCGATGACGTCCCTCGAACTCTTGATCCAGCAAAGTGTTGAGGGAGAGTTCCGTCAGCACGACGGCGTGGTGATGGTGATGGTGAACTGATCCGCGCAGGGTTTCGCCTAAGCACTACGTGAATATGACCGGAGGCGTAAACTGTGAAGGGGGCGTCACACACGGCTTGGAACAATTGATGTGTGTTAGAGGCACCCCACCCCCGTATATAAAGAAGGGAGAGGGGAGGAGGCCGGCCCTAGGCACGCCCCAAGTAGGGGAGTCCTACTTGGGCTCCTAGTAGGATTCGGCCCCTCCTTTCCTTTTACCGGAAGGGGAAAGGGGGAAGGAGAGAGAGGAGGAGAAGGAAACAGGGGCGCCCCCTCCCCTAGTCCAATTCGGACTCCTCCCTTGGGGGGGGTGCCACCCCTTGTGGGCTGGCTTGCCTCCTTCCTATGGCCCATATGGCCCATATCTTCCCCGGGGGGGTTTCGGTAACCCCCCGGTAATCCGATATGTACCCGACACATTCCGAAACACTTCCGGTGTTCGAATACTATTATACAATATATCAATCTTTACCTCTCGACTATTTCAAGACTCCTCGTCATGTCCTTGATCTCATCTGGGACTCCGAACAACATTCGGTCACCAAATCACATAACTCATATAATACAAATCGTCATCGGACGTTAAGCGTGCGGACCCTACGGGTTCGAGAACTATGTAGACATGACCGAGACACCTCTCCAATCAATAACCAATAGCGGAACCTAGATGCTCATATTGGTTCCTACATATTCTACTACGAAGATCTTTATCGGTCAAACCGTAATGACAACATACGTCATTCCCTTTGTCATCGGTATGTTACTTGCCCGAGATTCGATCATCGGTATCTTCATACCTAGTTCAATCTCGTTACCGGCAAGTCTTTTTACTCGTTTCCTAATGCATCATCTTGCAACTAACTCATTAGTCATATTGCTTGCAAGGCTTATCATTATGTGCACCACCGAGAGGGCCCAGAAATACCTCTCCGATACTTGAAGTGACAAATCCTAATCTCGATCTATGCCAACCCAACAAACACTTTCGGAGATACCTGTAGAGCATCTTTATAATCACCCAGTTACGTTGTGACATTTGATATCACACAAGGTATTCCTCCGGTATTTGGGAGTTGCATAATCTCATAGTTAAAGGAATATGTATAAGTCATGAAGAAAGCAATAGCAATAAAACTTAACGTTCATTATGCTAAGCTAACAAATGGGTCTTGTCCATCACATCATTCTCCTAATGATGTGATATTGTTCATCAGATGACAACACATGTCTATGGCTAGGAAACTTAACTGTCTTTGATTAACGAGCTAGTCTAGTAGAGGCATACTAGGGACTGTATCCACACATGTATCAAGTTTTCGGTTAATACAATTCTAGGATGAATAATAAACATTTATCATGAAATAAGGAAATATAAATAACAACCTTATTATTGCCTCTAGGGCATATTTCCTTCAGTATTCCTCGTCGCCGGCGGCCGGCATTCCGTCAAACAGGTTGCATGCGCCCGACAGCACATCGGTTGGCATCTATCGAGGGCGTTTCCTCGCGCCTCTGGATTACGAGCCACCGGCCACCGGTGTGACGTTGAGGTCGATGGGCGCGGGCGTGGAAGGCGCCACCACGCTCCCCTTGGGCGAGCACTCCCCGGAGAGGCGGGAGGCCTGCGGGTAGACGTGGAAGCCGCGCATCGAGGTGCAAAGCGACGCGTGGGGCGAGTCGGGCAGCACCATCTAAGGGAACGCAGATGAGCCGGTGCTAGGCGTGACCACGACGGCGTTAACGAGGCCGTTCTAGCTAGGGTTTAACCCTAGCATATAGAGCGCCTCCATCATTGCCGCCACGACACGGGCGTTGATGACCTCCTGCTGCGCGGCGGCGGCGGCGACGGCGGCCGCCGCAATGGCTTCATTCCTCGTGTCCGCGGCATGCCTCCAGCCCTTCCTGTTGGCTGCCTTGCCCGATGTTCAAGCGTCAGCGCCTTCTTCGGCTTGGGCGCGGCGGCGGTCTTGCGCGGGGGGGGAGGGGGCGAGAGGGAGGCTTGCCTTTGGCGAAGGGGGTGGTCTTCATGCTAGACGAGGCGAGGGAGGCGAGGCCGGCGGCGGCGTCGAGGTCAAGGTCGTCATCCATGGCGGGGGTGGGGAGGGAGCGGGCGGAAGGGTTTTAGGGGAAAATGGAGGGAAATGGTGGAGGCTGCCACTGACCAGCGGGCCCGGGGGGAAGGAGAAGGCACGCGCGTGATATGTCTCCAACGTATCTACTTTTCCAAACACTTTTGCCCTTATTTTGGACTCTAACTTGCATGATTTGAATGGAACTAACCCGGACTGACGCTATTTTCAGCAGAACTGCCATGGTGTTATTTTTGTGCAGAAATAAATGTTCCCGGAATGACCTGAAAATCCGACACGTTTTGGAATTAATAAAAAATAATGGCGAAAGAATCAGCATCAGGGGGCCCACACCCTATCCACGAGGGTGCAGGGTGTGCCCCCCTGGGGCGCACCTCCCTGCCTCATGGGCCCCCTGGGACTCCACTGACCTCAACCCAAACTCTATATATTCATGTTCGGAGAGGAAAAATTCAGAGAGAAGGATTCATCTCATTTTACGATATGGAGCCGCCGCCAAGCCCTGATCTTCCTCAGGAGGGCTAATCTGGAGTCCGTTCGGGGCTCCGGAGAGGGGAATCCGTCGCCATCATCATCATCAACAACTATCCTCCATCACCAATTTCATGATGCTCACCGTTGTGCGTGAGTAATCTCATCGTAGGCTTGCTGGACGGTGATGGGTTGGATGAGATTTATCATGTAATCGAGTTAGTTTTGTTACGGCTTGATCCCTAGTATCCATTATGTTCGAACATTGATGTTGCTATGACTTTGCTATGCTTAATACTTGTCAGTAGGGCCCGAGTGCCATGATTTCAGATCTGAACCTATTATGTTTTCATCAATATATGTGAGTTCTTGATCCTATCTTGCAAGTCAATAGTCACCTAGTATGTGTTATGATCCGGCAACCCCGAAGTGACAATAATCGGGACCACTCCCAGTGATGACCGTAGTTTGAGGAGTTCATGTATTCACTAAGTGTTAGTGCTTTGGTCCGGTACTCTATTAAAAGGAGGCCTTAATATCCCTTAGTTTCCAATAGGACCCTGCTGCCACGGGAGGGTAGGACAAAAGATGTCATGCAAGTTCTTTTTCATAAGCACGTATGACTATATTCGGAATACATGCCTAGATTACATTGATGAACTGGAGCTAGTTCTGTGTCACTCTATGTTATAACTATTGCAAGAGGAATCGCATCCGACATAATTATCCAACATTGATCCATTGCCTACGAGCTTTTCACATATTGATCTTTGCTTAGTTACTTTTCCGTTGACGCTGTTACGATTGCTATAAAAACTACTATTGTTACTTTTGCCACCGTTACTGTTACTTCCATACTACTTTGCTACTAAATATTCTGCTGCAGATATTAAGTCGATATTAAGTCTTTCAGGTGTGGTCGAACTGACAACTCAATTGCTAATACTTGAGAATATTCTTTGGCTCCCCTTGTGTCGAATCAATAAATTTGGGTTGAATACTCTACCCTGGAAAATTGTTGTGATCCCCTATACTTGTGGGTTAACAACACTATTTTCTGGTGCCGTTGCCGGGGAGCATAGCTCTATTCTTTGAGTCACTTGGGATTTATATCTGTTGATCACTATGAGGAACTTGGAAGATGAAAGAACCAAGATTTTTCCCTCAACTACGAGGGGAGGTAAGGAACTGCCATCTAGCTCTGCACTTGATTCACCTTCTATTATGAGTAATTTGCGACACCTACACCTGTTATTGATTCTGATATGTCACATGTTATTGATGATGCCACTTCTGCTATGCATGATGCTTATGATGAAACTACTTCTATGCTTGATAATACTTCGCCATTAGGTGAATTTCTTGATGAACAACTTGCTAGGGTTAGAGAGAATGAACTTATTGAAACAGATAATATTGATGAAAGTGATGATGAAGATTCTCCCCCTAGATATGAATTGCCTGATGTGCCTGCGGGTTATGTTATGGATGAAGAAACTGGTAGAGACCTTTTTGCTTGCAAAGATAGATATGATCTTAAGAAATTGTTAGCTAAGCTGAAAGAAAAGTCTTTGAATGCTAGAATGAAATATGACCCTGCTTTTGCTACTTCACCTATCTGTATTTCTGATAAGGATTATGATTTCTCTATCGATCCTGAGTTAATTAGTTTGGTTGAATCTGATCCTTTTTATGGCTATGAATCTGAAGCTGTTGTGGCACATCTTACTAAATTGAATGATATAGCCACCCTATTCGCTCATGAGGAAAAAATTCGTTACTACTATATCCTTAAGTTATTTCCGTTCTCATTAAAGGGTGATGCTAAAACATGGTTTAATTCTCTTGCTCCTAGTTGTGTGCGTAGTCCCTAGGATATGATTTATTACTTCTCTGCTAAATATTTCCCCGCTCATAAGAAACAAGCTGCCTTAAGGGAAATATATAATTTTGTGCAAATTGAAGAAGAGAGTCTCCCACAAGCTTGGGGGAGGCTTCTCCAATTACTTAATGCTTTGCCTGATCATCCTCTCAAGAAAAATGAAATACTTGATATCTTTTATAATGGACTAACCGATGCTTCCAGAGACCACCTGGATAGTTGTGCTGGTTGTGTTTTTAGGGAAATAACTGTTGAACAAGCTGAATTGCTATTGAATAATATATTGAGTAATGATAATGATTGAACACTTCCTGAACCAACTCCTAAGCCAACTCCGAAGAAAAGGGGTATTCTATTTCTCAGTCCTGAAGATATGCAAGAGGCAAAGAAATCTATGAAAGAAAAGGGCATTAATGCTGAAGATGTTAAGAATTTACCACCTATTGAAGAAATACATGGTCTTAATAACCCAACACAGGTAGTAAAGGTAAATTCTCTCTATAGATTTGATGAAGGTAAATTACCAACATAAGCATTAAAGGTAAATTCCTCATAATAAGTCTGCTAGCCAATGCTTAGATGAGTTTGATAATTTCATTGTTAAACAAGAAACCTTCAATGCTTATGTTGGTAGACAATTGAAACGTAATGCTTATATGGTTGAACACTTGAGTGATTATATGTCTAGAGTTAAAGGAGACCTTAAACTTATTAGTAAATATGCTTCTATGGTTACCACTCAAGTAGAACAAGTGCTTAAGGCTCAAGATGACTTGCTCAATGAATTAAATAATAAGAAAAATGATAATGTTGTTAGAGTTATGACTAGATGGGGTAAAATGACTCAGGAACCTTTGTATCCTGAGGGCCACCCTAAGAGAGTTGAGTAAGATTCTCACAGAACTAATGTTGATGCACCTAGTCCTTCTAAGAAGAAGAAAAAGAAAAATGACAGGACTTTGCATGCTTCTAGTGAACCTGTTGTTGACACACCTGAGAGTCCCAATGATATTTCTATTTTTGATGCTGAAACACAATCTGGTAATGAACATGAACTTAGTGATGATGTTCATGTTGATGCTCAACCTAGCAATAGCAATGATGTAGAGATTGAACTTGCTGTTGATCTTGATAACCCACAATCAAAGAATCAATGTTATGATAAGAGGGACTTCATTGCTAGGAAGCACGGTAAAGAAAGAGAACCATGGGTTCAGAAACCCATGCCTTTTCCTCCTAAACCATCCAAGAAAAAGGATGATGAGGATTTTGAGCGCTTTGCTGAAATGATTAGACCTATCTTTTTGCGTATGCGTTTGACTGATATGCTTAAAATGAAACCTTATGCTAAGTATATGAAAGATATTGCTACAAATAAAAGAAAGATACCGGAAGCTGAAATTTCCACCATGATTGCCAATTATACTTTTAAAGGTAGAATACCAAAGAAACTAGGAGATCCCGGAGTACCAACTATACCATGCTCCATTAAAAGAAGCTATGTTAAAACTGCTTTATGTGATCTTGGAGCCGGTGTTAGTGTTATGCCTCTTTCTTTATATCGTAGATTTGATTTGAATAAGTTGACACCTACTGAAATATCTTTGAAAATGGCCGACAAATCAACTTCTATACCTGTCGGTATTTGTGAGGATGTGCCTGTTGTGGTTGCAAACCTTACTATTTTAACGGACTTTGTTATTCTTGATATTCCTGAGGACGATAGTATGTCGATTATCCTTAGTAGACCCTTTTTCAATACTGTAGGGGCTGTTATTGATTGCAACAAAGGCAATGTCACTTTTCATGTTAATGGTAATGAGCATACGGTACACTTTTCGAGGAAACAAACTCAAGTCCACAATATCAATTTTATTGGAAAAATTTCAACGATTACTATTGGAGGTTTTGAATTCTCTCTTCCTACTATCAAGAAGAAATATGGTATTCTTATTGTTGGGGACATGCATATCCCCATTGAGGTAACCTAGTGTTATTCGAAAATTCTCCGGTTTCATGTTATTCGGAAAGAGTTTGTTAACAAGACTTGATCAACCTTGTTAGTGGATTCCTTTTGATGAGCATGAGATGGATGAAGTTAGAAAGCACAAATTTCTGCACCCTCCTTTTACTTTCTGTTATTTAGATTAAATAAAGCAAAAATATTATTTTCTATCTGTTTTCTAAATTATCCTTGCAATAAAAATATCCTGAAAATAAAAGTTATCCAAACGTCCTGAAAATGAAATATGATTTTTTGTAGAATATTTAAGAATTTCTGGCACTGAGAACACACCAGGGGGCCCACCATTTGGCCACGAGGGCACAGGGCGCGCCCCTGCCTCGTGGACCCCCTCCACTTATTCCAGCACCCACTCACTTCGTCTTCCTCCAGAAAAAATCCTCCCATAGCTCAAACCTATGTTCTAGCTCATTTTGCTACCATTTTTGATCTCTTTGCTCAAAGCTCCATTCACAAAACTGCTTTGGGGGATTGTTATTCGGTATGTGACTCCTCCAATGGTCCAATTAGTTTTTGTTCTAGTGCTTTATTTATTGCAATTTTTTGCTGCTAAGGTGACCCAGTTCTTGAGCTTGCATGTCAAATTTATATGGTCCAAAGTAGTTTTAATGCATGATGTAGCCACTAGGCACTTGTGGAAGTAGTTGCTATCAATCTTGTTGAGTTTGGTTCACTTTTATTTTGAGTCACTAAAATTTCAGAAATTTTTCAAAGAAAGAAAATGATGAAGAGATTGTTGAGGAGCTCTTCGAGCCGAAGCTCAAAGGATATGCAGAATGAGGAGAATAAAAAACCCAAATACAATCTTCCTCGCACTGCGGAGGTTCGGCCGTGCGAATGGCCTTGCGACGCGTTCTTGAGAGCCGCAGGAATTTACGATGACTTTTATTACTTGGCTGAGAATGCACGCCTCACCGACTTCCTCAACGACCAGCGCGAATAGTATCTCCTACTCACTAATATTTTGATGCAAAATTTTTATTTCCATGCTAAGAAATCACCACCTTCAGTGGAGTTTCATTTATATGATGAGGTTAAGGAGATGTCACTCCATGATTTTTGTCGGGTCTGCAAGATACCCATTGTGGGCAGCATCGAGGAACCACACCGTAGTGATGTGGATGGATTTATTGATAGAATTTATGTAGGAGAAACGAGGAAAGTTTCCGATGCAAGAATTACTAGTATACATTTTCTTGTTCTATGTTACTTTGCGATATCTGCTAGTAGATGCTTAATTGGTCGCGGGAACAGTGGAAATCTTAGTGCTCTTGATCTTGTCATTTTGCGCCATGCTTTGTTTTGTGATACAACTTTTAGCTTAGGCGTTATTGTTGCTAAACGATTAAGTCTGAACCGTACAAAGGGCCCCATCTTCGGAGGCATCTTTGCTTCGCGCCTTGCTGAACACTTTGAGATACCTATTAGGCATTATGATAAAGAGGAAAAGCTGTTGTCCTCTATTTTTCTAGATTATAAGAGTATGGTAGCACATGAATTTATTGTTAAAAATTAGAAGAAGATGCTTAAGTATAATTTGATATTTGATAAAACTCACTGTGAGATTATTACCTTGCCTGCACCCTCTTTGTTTAACATACTCTCATGCACGTACCTCATCTTGCCAGAGGCCATTTATGCATACTGGAGGCTGACACAAGTCCCAGAGCCTGAGCCTGAGCCACCACTTGACCCTTACTGACAGTCTATTTATCAGTGGGATCCGTAGGAGATCACCAATCAGTGGCACCCTGACGACCCTTCTCAGTACACCGGAGAAATTAGCTTCTATCCGTGGGCATAGACCAACTTAGGCCGAAAGCCTAAGCTTGGGGGAGTACGTATTCTCACCGACATTACATTCATGTTCACACACTCATTCTAGTTGTTGGTTCTCATACTTTTTCATTGTACTATCCATGCTAGTTTATTTTCTTTTCTAAGCCCTCTTCTTGTGTGTTTGAAAAACCTTAAGAAAAAAAAGGAAAAAAGTTAGTTGTAGCTTTTAGCTAGTTTACTTTCCATGCCTGTAGTAGTAGTAATTAAAAGAAAACCCAAAAAAGATTTCTCGTTCTTATTTTTCTTGTTGGGAGCTTTCCTGTGTAAATAGTTTTATTTATTTTCTTATTCTTTGGGGGTCGAGATGAGAAGACCATGATAAAAATGTTGAGTGGCTCTCATACACATTATTGTTGATTTAACCAAGAGCCCATATTACCTTGTCTACTCCCTTGTATTAAATGCTTGCAGATTCCAGCTTAGTCCAATGCACGTGCACTATTATTATTATCCACACCGTTCGGTCATGCAAGTGAAAGGCAATAATGACGATATATGATGGACTGAATGAGATGAGAGAAGCTGGTATGAACTCGACCTATCTTGTTTTTGTAAATATGATTACTTCATCATTCCTGATTCAGCCTATTATGAATGAAACATGTTTGCAATGACAATTAGAGATTATAGTTGCCCATGCCATGCTTAATTAGCTAGGAGTTTATAATGGTTTACCTTTGATGTCTACTACACAACCTTCTTCTTGTAGACGTTGTTGGACCTCCAAGTGTAGAGGTTTGTAGGACAGTAGCAAATTTCCCTCAAGTGGATGACCTAAGGTTTATCAATCTGTGGGAGGCGTAGGATGAAGATGGTCTCTCTCAAGCAACCCTGCAACCAAATAACAAAGAGTCTCTTGTGTCCCCAACACACCCAATACAATGGTAAATTGTATAGGTGCACTAGTTCGGCGAAGAGATGGTGATACAAGTGCAATATGGATGGTAGATATAGGTTTTTGTAATCTAAAAATATAAAAACAACAAGGTAACTAATGATAAAAGTGAGCACAAACGGTATTGTAATGCTAGGAAACAAGGCCTAGGGTTTATACTTTCACTAGTGCAAGTTCTCTCAACAATAATAACATAATTGGATCATATAACTATCCCTCAACATGCAACAAAGATTCACTCCAAAGTCACTAATAGAGGAGAACAAACAAAGAGATTATTGTAGGGTACGAAACCACCTCAAAGTTATCATTTCTGATCGATCTATTCAAGAGTCCGTAGTAAAATAACATGAAGCTATTCTTTCCGTTCAATCTATCATAGAGTTCGTACTAGAATATCACCTTAAGACACAAATCAACCAAAACCCTAATGTCACCTAGATACTCCAATGTCACCTCAAGTATCCATGGGTATGATTATACGATATGCATCACACAATCTCAGATTCATCTGTTCAACCAACACATAAAACTTCAAAGAGTGCCCCAAAGTTTCTACTGGAGAGTCAAGACGAAAACGTGTGCCAACCCCTATGCATAAGTTCACGAGGTCACGGAACGCAAATTGATCACCATAACATACATCAAGTGGATCACGTGATATCCCATTGTCACCACAGATAAGCACATGCAAGACATACATCAAGTGTTCTCAAATCCTTAAAGACTCAATCTGATAAGATAACTTCAAAGGGAAAACTCAATTCATCACAAGAGAGTAGAGGGGGATAAACATCATAAGATCCAACTATAATAGCAAAGCTCGCAATACATCAAGAGCGTACCACCTCAAGAACACGAGAGAGAGAGAGAGAGATCAAACACATAGCTACTGGTACATACCCTCAGCCCTGAGGGAGAACTACTCACTCCTCATCATGGAGAGCACCAGGATGATGAAGATGGCCACCAGAGAGGGATTCCCCCCTCCGGCAGGGTGCCAGAACGGGTCTAGATGGGTTTTCGGTGGCTATGAAGGCTTCTGGCGGCGGAACTCCCGATCTATTCTGTTCCCCGGTGTTTTTAGGGTATATTGATATATATACATATATATATGCAAAAGAAGTTGGTTAGGGGAGACACGAGGGGCCCACGAGGGTGGGGGGCGCGCCCAAGGGGTAGGGCGCGCCTCCTTGCCTCGTGCCTCCCTCGAAGTTTCCCTGACGTCTACTCCAAGTCTCCTGGATTGCTTCCGTTCCAAAAATAAGTCCCGTGAAGTTTCAGGTCAATTGGACTCTGTTTGATTTTCCTTTTCTTCGATACTCTAAAACAAGGAAAAAACAGAAACGGACACTAGGCTCTAGGTTAATAGGTTAACATCCAAGGTTGATAATATAATAGCATGGAACAATAAAAAATTATAGATACATTGGAGACGTATCAAGCATCCCCAAGCTTAATTCATGCTCGTCCTCGAGTAGGTAAATGATAAAAACAGAATTTTTGATGTGGAATGCTACCTAACATATTTGTCTAAGTAATTCTCTTTATTGTGGCATGAATGTTCAGATCCATAAGATTCAAGACAAAAGATTAATATTGATATAAAAATAATAATACTTCAAGCATACTAATAAAGCAATAATGTCTCCTCAAAATAACATGGCTAAAGCAAGCTATCCCTACAAAATCATATAGTCTGGCTATGCTCCATCTTCACCACACAAAGTATTTAAATCATGCACAACCCCGTTGACAAGCCAAGCAATTGTTTCATACTTTTGGTGTTCTCAAACTTTTTCAATCTTCACGCAATATATGATCACGAGCCATGGATATAGCACTATATGTGGAATAGAAGGGTGGTTGTGGAGAAGACAAGAAGGAGAAGATAGTCTCACATCAACTAGGCGTATCAACGGGCTTATGGAGATGCCCATCAATAGATATCAATGTGAGCGAGTAGGGATTTCCATGCAATGGATGCACTGGAGCTATAAGTGTATGCAAGCTCAAAATGAAACTAAGTGGGTGTGCATCCAACTCGCTTGCTCACGAAGACCTAGGGCATTTTGAGGAAGCCCGTCATTGGAATATACAAGCCAAGTTCTATAATAAAAAATTCCCACTAGTATATGAAAGTGATATCATAGGAGACTCTCTATCATGAAGATCATGGCGCTACTTTGAAGCAAAAGTGTGGAAAAAGGATAGTAGCATTGTCCCTTCTCTCTTTTTCTCTCATTTGTTGGGCCTTCTCTTTTTTTGGCCTTTTTCCTTTTTTTCGTACGGAGTCTCATACCGACTTGTGGGGTAATCATAGTCTCCATCATCCTTTCCTCACTGGGACAATGCTCTAATAATGATGGTCATCACACTTTATTTACTTACAAGTCAAGAATTACAAGTCAATACTTAGAACAAAATATGACTCTAGGTGAATGCCTCCGGCGGTGTACCAGGATATGCAATGATGCATGAGTGACATGTATGAAGAATTATGAATGGTGGCTTTGCCACAAATACGATGTCAACTACATGATCATGCAAGCAATATGACAATGATGAAGCGTGTCATAATAACGGAACGGTGGAAAGTTGCATGGCAATATATCTCGGAGTGGCTATGGAAATGCCACAATAGGTAGGTATGGTGGCTGTTTTGAGGAAGGTGTATGGTGGGTTTATGGTACCGGCGAAAGTTGCGCGGTACTAGAGAGGCTAGCAATGGTGGAAGGGTGAGAGTGTGTATAATCCATGGACTCAACATTAGTCATAAAGAACTCACATACTTATTGCAAAAATCTATTAGTCATCGAAACAAAGTAATACGCGCATGCTCCTAGGGGGATAGATTGGTAGGAAAATACCACCGCTCGTCCCCGACCGCCACTCATAAGGAAGACAATCAATAAATAAATCATGCTCTGACTTCGTCACATAACGGTTCACCATACGTGCATGCTACGGGAATCACAAACTTCAACACAAGTATTTATCAAATTCACAACTACTCAACTAGCATGACTCTAATATCACCATCTCCATATCTCAAAACAATTGTCAAGTATTAAACTTCTCATAGTATTCAATGCACTTTTTATGAAAGTTTTTATTGTATCTCACTTGGATGCCCATCATATTAGGACTAAATTCATAACCAAAGCAAACTACCATGCTGTTTAGAGACTCTCAAAATGATATAAGTGAAGCATGAGAGTTCATCTATTTCTTCAAAATAAAACCACCGTCGTGCTCTAAAAGGATATAAGTGAAGCACTAGAGCAAATGACAAACTACTCCAAAAGATATAAGTGAAGATCAATGAGTAGTTCAATAATTATGCAACTATGTGAAGACTCACCCATTTAACAATTTCAGATCTTGATATTTTATTCAAACAGCAAGCAAATCCTAACAAAATAAATTGACGCTCCAAGCAAAACACATATCATGTGGTGAATAAAAATATAGCTCCAAGTAAAGTTACCGATGAACGAAGACGATAGAGGGGATGCCTTCCGGGGCATCCCCAAGCTTAGGCTCTTGGTTGTCCTTGAATATTACCTTGGGGTGCCTTGGGCATCCCCAATCTTAGGCTCTTGCCACTCCTTATTCCATAGTCCATCGAATCTTTACCCAAAACTTGAAAACTTCACAACACAAAACTTAACAGAAAACTCGTAAGCTCCGTTAGTATAAGAAAATAAATCACCACTTAGGTACTGTTGTTAACTCATTATAAATTCATATTGGTGCAATATCTACTGTATTCCAACTTCTCTATGGTTCATACCCTCCGATACTACTCATAGATTCATCAAAATAAGCAAACAACACATAGAAAACAGAATCTGTCAAAAACAGAACAGACCATAGGAATCTGTAGGTTCTGAATACTTCTGTAACTCCAAAAATCCTGAGAAATTAGTAAGTCCTAGTACATTTGTTTAATGATCTAATGCAGTTGGAATTGGTATTTTATCGCTCTCTGGTAAAAAATGAAAATTATTCTTGTGAGTGCATACTTTCTGTTTTTTACAGCAAGATCAAATAACAATCACCCAAGAAGGTCCTAAAGTATTTACTTGGCACAAACACTAATTAAAACATAAAAACACAATCATAACAGAGGATAGATGAATTATTTATTACTAAACAGGAACAAAAAGCAAAGAACAAAAATAAAATTGGGTTGCCTCCCAACAAGTGCTAACGTTTAACGCCCCTAGCTAGGCATGATGATTTCAATGATGCTCACATAAAAGATAAGAATTGAAACATAAATAGAGCATCTTTAAGAATATGACTAGCACATTTAAGTCTAACCCACTTCCTATGCATAGGGATTTTGTGAGCAAACAACTTGTGGGAACAATAATCAACTAGCATAGGAAAGCAAAACAAGCATAACTTCAAAACTTTAAGCACATATAGAGGAAACTTGATATTATTGCAATTCCTACAAGCATATATTCCCCCTCATAATAATTTTCAATAGCATCATGAATGAATTCAACAATATAACCATCACATAAAGCATTGCTTTCATGATCTACAAGCATATAAAATTTACTACTCTCCACATAAGCAAACTTCTTCTCATGAATAGTAGTGGGAGCAAACTCAACAAAATAACTATCATGTGAGGCATAATCCAATTGAAAACTAAATTCATGATGACAAGTTTCATGGTTATCATTAATCTTTATAGCATACATGTCATCACAATAATCATCATAGGTAGCAACTTTGTTCTCATAATCAATTGGAACCTCTTCCGAAATAGTGGATTCATCACTAAATAAAGTCATGACCTCTCCAAATCCACTTTCATCAATATAATCATCATAAATAGGAGGCATGCTTTCATCATAATAAATTTGCTCGTCAAAATTTGGGGGACAAAAAATATCATCTTCATCAAACATAGCATCCCCAAGCTTGTGGCTTTGCATATCATTACCATCATAGATATTCAAAGAATTCATACTAACAACATTGCAATCATGCTCATCATCCAAAGATTTAGTGCCAAATATTCTAATGCATTCTTCTTCTAGCACTTGAGCACAATTTTCCTTTCCATCATTCTCATGGAAGATATTAAAAAGATGAAGCGTATGAGGCAAACTCAATTCCATCTTTTTGTAGTTTTCTTTTATAAACTAAACTAGTCCTTAAACAAGAAACAAAAAGATTCGATTGCAAGATCTAAAGATATACCTTCAAGCGCTAACCTCCCCGGCAACGGCGCCAGAAAAGAGCTTGATGTCTACTACACAACCTTCTTCTTGTAGACGTTGTTGAGCCTCCAAGTGCAGAGGTTTGTAGGACAGTAGCAAATTTCCCTCAAGTGGATGACCTAAGGTTTATCAATCCATGGGAGGTGTAGGATGAAGCTGATCTCTCTCAAGCAACCCTGCAACCAAATAACAAAGAGTCTCTTGTGTCCCCAACACACCCAATACAATGGTAAATTGTATAGGTGCACTAGTTTGGTGAAGAGATGGTGATACAAGTGCAATATGGATGGTAGATATAGGTTTTTGTAATCTGAAAATATAAAAACAGCAAGGTAACTAATGATAAAAGTGAGCACAAACGGTATTGCAATGCTAGGAAACAAGGCCTAGGGTTCATACTTTCACTAGTGCAAGTTCTGTCAACAATAATAACATAATTGGATCATATAACTATCCCTCAACATGCAACAAAGAGTCACTCCAAAGTCACTAATAGCGGAGAACAAACGAAGAGATTATTGTAGGGTACGAAACCACCTCAAAGTTATCATTTCTGATCGATCTATTCAAGAGTCCGTAGTAAAATAACATGAAGCTATTCTTTCCATTCAATCTATCATAGAGTTCATACTAGAATAACACCTTAAGACACAAATCAACCAAAACCCTAATGTCACCTAGATACTCCAATGTCACCTCAAGTACCCATGGGTATGATTATACGATATGCATCACACAATCTCAGATTCATCTATTCAACCAACATAAAGAACTTCAAAGAGTGCCCTAAAGTTTCTACCGGAGAGTCAAGACAAAAACGTGTGCCAACCCCTATGCATAAGTTCACGAGGTCACGGAACTCGCAAGTTGATCACCATAACATACATCAAGTGGATCACGTGATATCCCATTGTGACCACAGAGAAGCACATGCAAGACATACATCAAGTGTTCTCAAATCCTTAAAGACTCAATCCGATAAGATAACTTCAAAGGGAAAATTCAATTCGTCACAAGAGAGTAGAGGGGGAGAGACATCATAAGATCCAACTATAATAGCAAAGCTCGTGATACATCAAGATCGTACCACCTCAAGAACACGAGAGAGAGAGAGAGAGAGAGAGAGAGATCAAACACATAGCTACTGGTACATACCCTCAGCCCAGAGGGAGAACTACTCCCTCCTCGTCATGGAGAGCACTGGGATGATGAATATGGCCACCAGAGAGGGATTCCCCCCTCCGGCAGGGTGCCAGAACGGGTCTAGATTGGTTTTCGATGGCTACGGAGGCTTCTAGCGGCGGAACTCCCGATCTATTCTGTTCCCCGGGTTTTTTAGGGTATATTGATATATATATATATATATATATATATATATATATATATATATATATATATATATATATATATATATATATAGGCGAAAGAAGTCGGTAAGGGGAGCCACGAGGGGCCCACGAGGGTGGGGGCACGCCTAGGGGGTAGGGTGCGCCTCCCTACCTCGTGCCTCCCTCGAAGCTTCCCTGACGTCTACTCCAAGTCTCCTGGATTGCTTCCGTTCCAAAAATAAGTTCTATGAAGTTTCGGGTCAATTGGACTCTGTTTGATTTTCCTTTTCTATGATACTCTAAAACAAGGAAAAAAACAGAAACTGGCACCAGGCTCTAGGTAATAGGTTAGTCCCAAAAATCATATAAAATAGCATATAAATGCATATAAAACATCCAAGGTTGATAATATAATAGCATAGAACAATCAAAAATTATAGATACGTTGGAGACGTATCAATCTTCCGTGCCAACATGCTATTAAAATGGTTGTGATGTGCTATGATAGGGTGGTATCCTCCTTTGAATGATTCGAGTGGCTTGACTTGGCGCATGTTCACGCATGTAGTTGAAAAAAATCAACATAGCTTCCACGATATTTATGTTCATGGTGATTTATATCCTACTCATGCTTGCACTCATTGTTGATTAATCTTAATGCATGTTCATGACTGTTGTCGCTCTCTAGTTGGTCGCTTCCCAGTCTCTTTCTAGCCTTCACTTGTACTAAGCGGGAATACTGCTTGTGCATCCACTTCCATAAACCCCAAAGTTATTCCATATGAGTCCACCATACCGTCCTATATGCGGTATTTACCTGCCGTTCCAAGTAAATTTGTATGTGCCAAACTCTAAACCTTCAAATGAAATTCTATTTTGTATGCTCCAATAGCTCATGTATCAACTAGGGTTGTCTATATCTTCCATGCTAGGTGGTTTATTCTCATGATGAGTGGACTCCGCTCATCACTCATGAGAAAATGGCCGGTAACCGAGATGCCCAGTCCCAGCTCAAATCAAAATAATTGCAAACAAAACTCCCCCAGGATTGTTGTTAGTTGGAGGCACCTGTTGTTTTGGACAAGCCATGGATTGATGTTTGTTGGTGGTGGGGAGTATAAAATTTACCATTCTATTTGGGAACCGCCTATAATGTGTGTAGCATGGAAGATATCGAGATCTCTTGGTTGTTATGTTGACAATGAAAGTACGCCACTCAAAATATTATTTATCTCGGTTTCAAAATTCAAGCTGTGGCACCTCTGCAAATCCTTGCTTCCCTTTGCAAAGGACCTATCTGTTTACTTTTATGTTGAGTCATCATCCTCTTATTAAAAAGCACCAACTGGAGAGCACCGCTGTCATTTGCATGCATTGCTACTAATTTACATTGAGTATGACTGTGACTGGATCTCTTTTACCATGAATTACAATGTCTAGTCAGTCCTTGATCTTCAGGGGTGCTCTGCATTTATGTTTTGTGGTCTCAGAAAGGGCTAGCGAGATACCATCTTGTTATATTATGTTATGATTGTTTTGAGAAAGTGTTTTCATCTGAGATTTATTATTATTGCCCGCTAGTTGATTATGCCAATGATATGAGTAAACATGATACCTAAATGTTATTGTGAAAATGGTTAGTTCATAATCTTTGCTAAAAACTTGAATGCTGGCTTTACATATTTGCAACAACAAGATCAAACAAAGTTTGTAAAAGTTTTTTTCTTTATCACTTTGAGTTTGTCAACTGAATTTCTTGAGGACAAGCAAAGGTTTAAGCTTGGGGGAGTTGCTACGTATCCAATGTATCTACTTTTCCAAACACTTTTGCCCTAGTTTTGGACTCTAACTTGCATGATTTGAATGGAACTAACCCGAACTGACGATGTTTTCTGCAGAACTGTCATGGTGTTATTTTTGTGCAGAAATAAAAGTTCTCGGAATGACCTAAAAATCCACGGAGACATGTTTTGGAATTAATAAAAATATTGACGAAATAATCAGCATCAGGGGGCCCACACCCTGTCCACGAGGGTGCAAGGCGCGCCCCCTGCCTCGTGGGCCCCCTGGGACTCCACCGACCTCAGCCCAACTCCATATATTCACGTTCAGGGAGGAAAAATCAGAGAGAAGGATTCATCACGTTTTACGATACGGAGCCACTGCCAAGCCCTAATCTTCCTCAGGAGGGCTGATTAGGAGTCCGTTCGGGGCTCCGGAGAGGGGAATCCGTCGCCATCGTCATCATGAACCATCCTCCATCACCAATTTCATGATGCTCACCGCCGTGCGGGAGTAATCTCATCGTAGGCTTGCTGGACGGTGATGGGTTGGATGAGATTTATCATGTAATTGAGTTAGTTTTGTTATGGTTTGATCCCTAGTATCCATTATATTCTAAGATTGATGTTGCTATGACTTTGCTATGCTTAATGCTTGTCACTAGGGCCCGAGTGCCATGATTTCAGATTTGAACCTATTATATTTTCATGAATATATGTGAGTTCTTGATCCTATATTGCAAGTCAATAGTCACCTAGTATGTGTTATGATCCGGCAACCCCAAAGTGACAATAATCGGGACCACTCCCGGTGATGACCGTAGTTTGAGGAGTTCATGTATTCACTAAGTGTTAGTGCTTTGGTCTGGTACTCTATTAAAAGGAGGCCCCAATATCCCTTAGTTTTCAATAGGACCCCGCTGCAACGGGAGGGTAGGACAAAAGATGTCATGCAAGTTCTTTTTCATAAGCATGTATGACTATATTCGGAATACATGCCTACATTACATTGATGAACTGGAGCTAGTTCTGTGTCACTCTATGTTATAACTGTTGCATGAGGAATCGCATCCGACATAATTATCCATCATTGATCCCTTGCCTACGAGCTTTTCACATATTGATCTTTGCTTAGTTACTTTTCCGTTGCCGCTGTTACGATTGCTACAAAAACTACTACTGTTACTTTTGCCATCGTTACTGTTACTTCCATACTACTTTGCTACTAAATATTTTGCTGCAGATATTAAGTCTTTCAGGTGTGGTTGAACTGACAACTCAACTGCTAATACTTGAGAATATTCTTTGGCTCCCCTTGTGTTGAATCAATAAATTTGGGTTGAATACTCTACCCTTGAAAATTGTTGTGATCCCCTATACTTGTGGGTTATCAGCGCGCGCGCGTCCATCTCGTGTCCGCGCTAACGCAAATCCGGCTCAAAAAATGGGTCGGCAGGCGGACGCCAAGCGGATGCGCGTCCGTTTGGGTCATGCGTTGGGCCGACTTTTGTATCGGCGCCAACCCAAACGGACGCTAGCAGACGAAATGGGTCGCCTCACTGGAGTTGCTCTAAGTCCTTTGTCATTGATTTTAGATAAGATTCATGTAAGCATTTTCTTTTTTCTTTTTCTTTTTACATGTATAGCCGATTATAGCACTTCATTATACTAATTGTACAGTATATACAAGATATAGTACATCATAATATAGTAGAGCATAGAATTGATATAACTAAAAATTGTTCAATACAGAAAAATACTAAAAATACTAATAGTTCAACATATGAAAGTGGCAATATCTAGGCAAACAAAACGCCATTGCACACACGGGAAGGTAGAATAAATCCAAGGGAGCGGTCAAAACATATCTCTTCTTTTCCTATCCTAACCCTGGGCAGCTAGGGCAAACTCTCCCCTCCAAGCTTCACATACGAGCATGTAGATTCGCCTCCCCTCTTCATGCCACTCCAGCAGATGGTGCTGGAGAGGGGAATCCCAGTTCCTCTGCTCTGGTTAGTAGTTTAGGTTAGGATTTTTTAGTCCTTGCAGGTTCGGCGTTCGGGTGGATGGCAACACTTCTTCTTCGAGTTTGTCTTCCGGACTTTGATCTTCCTCGACTCCATCCATCTAGACTAGTCGAGGAGCTCTGACGTAGATTCTCACCGTCTCCTTGGAGCAGTGAGGTTAGGGTTATTCGTCATGTGTGGAGGTTTGGTGTCAATTGCTTCAGATCTATGTAAGGGTTCAAGGACGACAACTGCGACTCTAGGGCGCTGGTCCTTAGGGGCACATGCACGAAGATTCTCCGACTGTCATTGACAAGGTCAAGATGGCTTTGATAGGGGATCGGCTATAGCGGAGCATCGACGAATCGTTTTGGTGGCAGTAGTTTGGAATCTCAATGTAATTTTTATATGTTTGAGATCCTTTGTATTTTCAATGAATTTTTGTAATAGATCTGATCCTTTTCACACAAAAGGTGGCAACATCTAAGGTATAATGAGGATAGAAAATTGTAAATGATAAGAAAGCTTAAAAATTATAGGATAAATTTCCAATAATTGATGCTTTTTCTTAGCAAAAATTAGTAGGGAAGATAATAACCCACAAGTATAGTGGACTGCGACAGTCTTCGAGGGTAGTATTTCACCCAAAATTATTGATTGGACACAAGGGGAGCCAATGAATATTCCTGAGCTTTAGCGGTCAAGTTGTCAATTCAACCACACCCGGGGAACTAAATATCTGCATCAAAGTGTTTAGTAGCACAGTAGTTTGATAGTAGGAGTAATAGTGGAAATAGTAAAAGAAACAATAATAGTAGCAATTTTGTAGTGATTATAACAACAACAACAACAATAGTAACTTAACAAAGATCAATATGAGAAAAAACATAGCATTGGTCAGCGATGGATATTTGTGTTGGATGATATTCATCATATAATAGTGACAACCTAGAGCGATACACAATAGCTTCAATTCATCAATTCAATGTAGGCATGTATTATGTATATAGTCACACGTGCTTATAATAAGAACTTGCATAACATCTTTTGTCCCACCCTCCCGTAGTAGCAGAGTCCATAAGGAAATCTAAGGGATATTAAGGCCTCCTTTTAATAGCGAACTGGAACAAAGCATTAACACTCAATGAATACATGAACTCCTCATATTACGTGTTAAGTTGTCACTCTGGGGTATACGGATCATAACATGTAATCATACAACTTGCAAGATAAAATCCAAAACTCACTTATATTCATGAAAACATAATAGGTTCAGATCTGAAATCATGGCACTCGGGCCCTAGTGACAAGCATTAAGTATAGCAAAGTCATAGCAACGTCAATCTCAGAACATAGTGGATACTACGAATCAAGCCCTAAAAATTCTCTTGATTACATGACAAATCTCATCCAACTCTATCACCGTCTAGCAAGCCTACGAAGGGATTAATCACTCCCGGTGGTGAGCATCATGAAATTATTGAGGAAGAAGGGTTGGTGATGATGATGGCGGCCAATCCCGCTCTTTGGAGCCCCGAACGGAGTCCATATCAGCCCTCCCGATGAAGAACTAGAGGTGGTGGCGGCTCCATATCCTAAAATGCAATGAAACTTCCTCTCTTATTTTTTCTCGGGGGAACAAAATTTATAGAGTTGGAATTAGGTCAGACAACCGTTTGTGGGACCCACAGGCCATTAGGGCGCGCCTACGGGGGGGGGGGGTAGGCACACCCTATTGCCTTGTGAGCAACTAGTGGCCCTCCTCCGGTGGATCTTTGTTCCAGTATTTTTTATTTATTCCATAAAAAATCTCCGCAAAGTTTCATCCAATTCCAGAACTTTTATTTCTGCACAAAAACAACACCATGGTAGTTCTGCTGAAAACGGCGTCAGTCGGGGTTAGTTCCATTCAAATTGTGCAAACTAGAGCGCAGAACAAGAGTAAAAGTGTTTGGAAAAGTAGATACAATGAGACATATCAGAAGACCCCTATCGTAACTCTTTTTTCATTTATAATGGTGGGTATGTACATATGGGTATTACATCATGGACTGATACAAGTGGGGCAATTCACAAATAGTCTTGCCATGACTGCATTCCTTCCTTCAAACTGGGTTTGGTCTTCTTTATGATGTTTCCAAAGTTTTCCTTGAAGCATGATATGCAGTGATCCAGATCTCTTCTTTTGTTGTCAAATACGATGATGTTTTCATGCTTCCAAATGGTCCAACAACTAGTGACCAGACATTGTTTGAAAGAAATAATGGGGTATCTTTCTCTCCCTTCCAGGAGGATGTCAATCAAATCATAGCCAGTGTTCAATTCAGTGCCAATATTCCTCCAGAAGTTTTGGCTAAAGTCACAACTGAAAAAGAGATGTATGAAGTGCTCATTTGGTTCATCATCACATAGGACACACTTAATTTGTTCTAGATAGAAGTTTTTTTGTTAGGAGATCTCTGGTGTTTAATCTATCTTGAAGGAGAACCAGAAGAAAAAAATTCTTGGGAAGACCAGAGGATCTCCATACCCATTGAAAAGGTTTTGGTGCATCTTGTGGGTTACCAATCAAGTGGAGATATATTTTCTTATTTGACTACTTGCTACCATTCCATATGAAATCCCATATATCTTTGGTACTGTGATCACCATTGCAAAACAGTGAGTTTTGCATTATGATGTTTTGTTCAACATCAATGGATGACATTGGAAGATGGCACATGTCATAAAAATCTTCAGTTGCCTGGCTACGTGTAGATGCAATGGTGATATAAGTGTTTTGGCATATTAGTAGAGCCGAGGAAGCTGTCTATGCATAGGTTCATTGTTCCATTTACCATGACAGAACTTCACTGTGTTTCCAGTTGCTGGGAAGCAGGTGGTCATATTCTTGAAGTCCACCAAAACAAAGCAACAGTCTCTCCACTAGAATGAGACTACTCTGGTTGGGAAATTTGGAACTTCCCCATTATTGTAATAAGTGTTCCAGATGAGCTGGACCCATGGAGTCTCCAATTGGATGAAAGTTATATAGGAACTTGGTTAATAGTGTCCTGTTTTGCACTCTCAGATCCAGTACTCCCAAGCCCACCAGCTTTTTGAGAAGGCAAACAACCTCCCATTTAACAAGGCTTTTACCATGCTTATTAATATCTTTTCCAAACCAAAGAAATCCTCTGCCAGACTTTTTAAAGTGGTCAAGGATGGTGAATGGCACTCTGATGTAGCACATTGCAAAAATAGGAAGAGCAGAGATTACTTCCTTAAGATGAACTAGTCTACCAGGATATGGCATCATAGTAGCAACACCTGGAGGTCTTTTGTCAAGTCTGGTTACCATGGGCATAAGCTCATCAACTTTAGGTCTTGTGGAGTCCATGGGTAATCCAAGATATGTGAAGGGCATAGTTTCTTTTTTACATCCTAAAATGTTGGCCAGGTGCACAACTCTCTCATTAGAGATGTTAATGCGGACCAGAGATGATTTGCTGTACTTTACTTTGAGACATGTGAATTCAAAGAAAATATGTAGCATGTTCATCACAGTAGTAAGTTGCACTGGATCTGCAGGCAGTATGATTAGAGTGGCATTTGCATGTTGAATGATGGGATAATCTGTGGTATGGGTATTGGGTACAGGCAGATTAAGTGAGCCATTATGCCACGCTTGATTAACTAGTATATGAAGCAGTTCAACAACAATGACATAAAGAAGAGGTGAGAAGGAAGGTACTGACAGATTAAGTGAGCCATTATGCCCATGCTTGATTGACTAGTATGTGAAGCAGTTCAGCAACAATGGCATAAAGAAGAGGTGAGAAGGGGTCACCCTGCCTGACCCCTCTCTTGCAATGTATTATTTTTTCAGGTACACCATTAAGGATCACAAATGTAGTGTAGAGGTTAAGATCATGTTAACCCATCTGATCCATTTGTCACCAAAGCCCAAATAATTGAGCATTAATGATATTGCATTATAGTCCACTTTGTCAAAATCCTTTTCGAAATGCACTTTGAAAATGATGATATCTGTTTTTGATGTGTGACATATGTGTAGATATTCAAAGATCCAGGCAAGACAATCCTGGATATTCCTTCTTTTAATGAAGCCATACTGATTTTTACTAATGATTGGGGTGATCATTGCTTCATATCTCTTAGCAAGGATTTTTGTGATAATTTTGATGGTCATACTGACCAGTGAGATAGGTCTGGAGTCATTGGGTGTTTCAGTATTATCCTTTTTGGGCATAAGAGCAATGTATGCAGTGTTTACAGTACCCATGTTGACCTTTTCCTCTTGGAAGTCTTTAATTAGATTATAGAAACATTTTTTGACATCTGGCCAGCATTTTTTCATGAACAAGTCATTGAAACCACCTAGTCCTGGAGATTTATCATTTGGCATGTTCATAACCACCTCATCAATTTTTTCATCGGTGATGGGCTTGCTAAGAAAATCTTGGTTGCACTGTTTTGCCAAATGGGATGTATCAAAATATTGGTGGGTGGGCTCAGTCATACCAATTCTTTCCTTGAAAGAGTTCCATATCTTAGCAGCTTTTTGATCATGTTCATATACACAGAAATTGTCAGTGCTCTTCAAGAAAGAAATGTAATGATGTGTAAAAACTTGTCTTGCAATAACATGATTTTTTTGTATTTTCATCACCCAAATTAGCTCACCTAATATTAGCCTTGATTCTCCAATATTTCCTTATGGCCGCGAGAATATTATTGGTGTGTATGATGAGGGACTTTCTGAAGTTTCTTTCTTGGAGTGTCAGGTTTCTTTGGTCCTCAATGCCATCAATAAGTTTCACATAAAAGCAAAAAAATCAATTGTTTTATTCTGCTGAGAATATCTTTTACTCCATGCTTTCAGACTTCTTCTGTGTGATTTGAATTTGGACACAATGTTTTTGGCAAAGTCAGCAAAATATGCAATGTTATTCCAATGATTTTGCACAGTGTCCACAAAAGCCATCAACTCTGTCCGGAATTCCTCAAATATGAAAATATTGCATTTAGGTATTTTGCTATCAATCTGAATTTTGATAGGTACATGATCATATGAGATTTTAGCTAAAGGAAAGGCCAAAGTGGAAGGACGATCATTAGTCCAATTTGCATTGGTGAAGATCCAGTCAAGTTTTTCAAGGAGTGGAGATTCTTGCATTTTGCGCCAAGTGAAAGATCTACCCTTTAGAGGAATCTCTACAAGACCATGATTGATGATGATGTTGTTAAAAAGCATCATGTTTTTATGGTCCCCTCCCGCCTTATTCTATTTTCAGGTCCTCTGATAAAATTGAAGTCACCTACTATCATCGAGTTCTACAGATGAGGAATGCTTAAGTCTATAAACCAGTCTGTGAAGTCCTGTTTTCCCTCAATAGAATTAGGTCCATATACATTAGTAATAAACCACATAAAATTATATGTATGGAGGTAAATTCTATGGTAATCCAGAAATAATCCTTTGATATTAATTTGCCTTTGAACATACTACCATTCTAGATAGTAATGATACCTCCGGAGCCGCTATTTGAGGGGACATAGATGTACTGGTTGAATCTCTTTGGGAAAATTTTCTTGATGTAAGTCAGATCATGCTACTATAGTAATTATGTTTTGTACCTTTGCTTTCAATAAAGTGCCAAGAGTAGGCTTTGGGATAGTGCAATTGCAAGTTTATTATGTTCTGTGTAGAAATAGAAACTTTTGTGTTAAGTATTTAAATTTTTCTATACTAAAACGTGATCTTTTTCTGAAGTATTTACAATTTACTGTCATATAAGTTTTCCGTTATGTCCTATTTTTTTGAATTTTTGGAGTTCAAAAATACATTAATATATTCCTCCTTTACCGACTGTTTTGTTTAGACAGACTGCTATTATTGCATTGTTTGCACATGTTTGCTTGTTTAGTGTTTCTATTAGTGGATGAAGATGTTAAATATGTGTAGGAATTTTTTATGCAATGTTTGCTTGTTTAGGTTTTGAATTTATTTTGTACTAACCTATCTCATGAGTTTTGTCAAGTTTTGCGTGAATGAAGTTTTTAAGACCTAGGGGATATTGTGATATGAGAGTAATTATGGATACACAAGAGCTTAAGCTTGGGGATGCCTAAGGCACCCCAAGGTAATATTCCAAGTAGTCTCAAGCATCTAAGCTTGGGGATGCCCTGGTAGGCATCCCATATTTCTTCATAAATTACTAACGGTTAGTCTTGGCTGGACCTAAGTTTTCCTTTATTCACATGATATGTGCTATTCTTGGAGTGTCACTACCATAATCAGCTTCTTTGCTGTCCACCATGGCGGATGGCAAAGGCATGGATCACGGACGGCAAACTTCTTTGCCGTCCACCAGCAGACGGCAAACTCTGTGTCTGAACACGTGCCAACAAAGGCCTTCTTTGCCGTCCGCTTCTTGGAAACGGACGGCAAAGGGTTGTGTCGTCCGCCGTTGGTGGCCACCAGACGGCAAAGATCGTGGACGGCGGTGAGGTGGGGTGAGAGCCGTTAGGGGTTAACGGCGTGCTCTCCCGTCAGCCAGTGGACGACAAATAGGCTAAGGTCTTTGTCGTCCGCTGGCTGACGGCAAAGTGCTCAAACATGCCAGTTCGAGGAATCACAGGTAGCTGCCACGTGGCATGTTTGCCGTCGGCTAGCTGATGGCAAAGAGCGTGTACAACCCTGTTTTTAATTTAATTCATTTAATCTGACAGCAATTCACAGATATACATATATACACAACAAGCATAACCAACACATATATAGTTCCATCCTTACATATTACAAAAGTTTCACATTCATCCAACACCATTATCCATCCATCCATATAACAAGTTCCAACCATGCAAGTTCATTGATACAAAATAGAAGCACAAATGGAAAAGAAGCACTCCATCCATGCAAGCTTCCGTGAATTAAATCAAATCTGCACAATGATAAACAAGATGTTAGAAGAAGAAGAAGAATACTATAAGAAGTAAGCATACTTATTATGTAAACTTGGTCATTTTGTGCTAACATAAGTAATTTTGGAGTTAACCTATAGGAAACTAAGCATATTAGAGCTAAGTTATGTCATTTTGGAGAATAATAATAATAATAATAATAATAATAATAATAATAATAATAATAATAATAATAATAATAATAATAAGACTATAAGCTTATTATGTAAGCTTGGTCATTTTGTGCTAACATAAGTAATTTTGGAGCTAACCCATAGGAAACTAAGCATATTAGAGATAACTTAGCATATTAGAGCCAACTTAGGTAAATGGAGCCAACCTGGCTAATTATGCCATCTTTAAGTGAACTAAGCATATCAGAGCTAACTTAGTGCTAACTTATGTCATTTTGGAGAAGAATAAGAAGTAGTAGTAGTAGAAGAAGAAGACTATAAACTTATTATGTAAACTTGGTCATTTTGTGCTAACATAAGTAATTTTGGAGCTAACCTATAGGAAACTAAGCATAGTAGAGATAACTTAGCATATTAGAGCTAACACAGGTAACTAAGCATATTAGAGCTAACTTATGTCATTTCGGAGGAAACAAAGCTAAGTATATATAGATCATTTTGGAGATCTGACATACCTGACATAGTTTAGTTCTTATTGTTCTTCTCCTTCTCCTTCCTCAGCCTGATGTGCCAAGAGCAGCGAGGCGATGGAGGCAGTGGGATGTAGTCTTCTACGACAATTGGCGTGGTCATGTCGCCCAGCTGTGGGATCGCCAGCGCCACCACCGACGCGAGGTCATTGTCAGGCACCACCACCATTGCGAGGCCATCTTCAGGCACGACATGCATGACCATCGCTAGGTCATCCTCAGCCACCACCATCTCTTGCCATGGTCAGCCACCACCATCGCTAGGTCATCCTCAGCCTGATGCCCACTCTGCTCCTCTTCTTCCCCACTCCAGTCCGGATCATCCTCCTTGTTGTCTTTGCTGCAGCCAGAATTGTTGCTAATTTTGCTACAGCCAGAATCGCTGTTGCTTTTGCTACAGCCAGAATCGCTGCTGCTTTGGTTGTACCCAGTGTCACTGCTGCTGCTCCCATTGCATGTCCAAATGCAACAATGACCGTTAACAATCAATGCGAGACAAAGCCAAATGTAGAGGAATAAGAAGAGGCAGAACGTACTGGCATCATCGTCGTCAGCGTAGGGCATGCGACACATAGTCGCGTTGAACACATTCGCGATGAGCATGGTGGCGTCGTCGTCATACCTACAGAGAAGGAAGTACCCCTGCCGCAGGTCGTAGGCACAGTAGAACTTCTCCCAGCCACGACATAGGTACATGTGGCCCTCCTTGATCACCAACTCCACATCCCACAGCCTGCGAAACCCGCTGCTGGCCTATCGCGGCTTCACATTATTTGGCGGATCTTCACCCAGCATGTTCATAAAAGTGTCAGGCAGCCTCTGCAGTTTTGGGACAATGAGTGATGTAGCAAACAACAGAGTTATCATAATGAGATGGTTTAAGGGGATATCTCTCCTTTTATATACCTGCCTCGTGGATGATACTGAAGTCCCAAGTATGATACTGAAGAACTCAAAAGCATCCAACTCGTACTCCGGTGTTGCAGAGTGGAGTCTGCGGTGCCAGCTTCCCCCCATCTCTGATAAGTAGCAGAAGAGACCAATTAGTACCCTTACGACATTATCATACGACATTATAACATAAGAAATTTTGAGCAGAAGATAATCAACTACACCAAGTTATCATTTCTCATTCAAAAAACAATGCACTTGTGGACATATGATGGCTGTAGTTGAATTTATTAGTAGCACTAGTCGTCAAAAATGTTGAATTTAGTTGAATTTCATATAATAACTATTTTAACTTCTTTCGGTCAGCAAACTAGGCAACTAGCTAGTAGTATAAAAACATTCAACTAAAGAAAAGAAAGAAACTGCAAAACGTGGAGGAACCCTAAATAAGAAAGTATAAAAACGTGTCTTTTTCTTCTTCTTCTTCCCATCTTCTTCTTTTTCCTCTTCTTCCTTTTCTTCTTCTTCTTCTTCTTCTTCTTCTTCTTCTTCTTCTTCTTCTTCTTCTTCTTCTTCTTCTTCTTCTTCTTCTTCTTCTTCTTCTTCTTCTTCTTCTTCTTTTTCTCCTCCTCCTCTTCTTCTTCCTTTCCCTTTCCCTCTTCTTCTTCTCCCCCTCTCCTCTTTTCTTCTTCTTCTTCTT
>NC_041388.1:600318576-600366570 GCF_002162155.2 Triticum dicoccoides
CGGGTGGGGGGCGGCGGGGTGGTAGGGCGACGGGGCAAGCGGCGGCAGGTGGCGGGGGCGGCGGCGGGTGGTGGGGGCGGCGGGGGCGGCGGTTGTGGATGTGTTCGTCGGGGAGGAGAGAGCGAGAGAAACAGAGAGATGGAGGGGCGGGATGGGGATCGGCCGCTAGTTAGGTTAGTTCTTTGCCGTCCGCCCCACCTTTGTCGTCCGCTTTTTTGTCTTTGTCGTCTGCTAGCAGAAGGCAAAGAGGGCGGCCGTTAAGTTTTTTTTAATCAGCTCGTTAGTGGGGGCCACCTCTATCTTTGCCGCCTGCCAGCTGACGGCAAAGATTCTTTGCCATCCGCTAGCGGACGACAAATAAGTGGCTGATGGCAAAGACCTTCTTTGCCATCAGCTAGTTCTTTGCCGTCCGTTTTCTGTAAGCGGACGGCAAAGAATTGGCTGACGGCAAATAAGCTAATTCCAATAGTGTGTCCTTTTGTTTTGTTGGATGTTGGATACAATCCTTAGATCTAAACATTATGATTTAGAGAGAGTTTATAGATAGTTATTTACATAACTACTATATGCACTTCGTGTATGTTGGGGATATACCTATTAGGTATAACCCGCCCAGGAGGGGTCGGGTCATCCCAATGACGATTCATCACAATGAAGCCCAAGATCATATGGCGGTTCATAGAGAGGCTTAGTAGAGGGGCCAGACCCGAAGGCAGCTTAAGGCCCATGGCGGTAAACCGCCATGTATGTAAACTTGTATTGTAAGGCATATGAGAAAAGTCACCGAGCCAGATACGTTAGATAAACCGGCCGGGACTCTTTGGGCCGTAGGGCGTCAACCCGTGTATATAAGGGGACGACTTAGCGGCGGCTTAGGACAAGAAACAATAGATCGAGAGCCGGGTCAAGCGTATTCGCTCCGTGCTCATCGAAACCCTAGCAATACCAACTACAAACTGGACTAGGCTTTTACCTTCATCGTAAGGGGCCGAACTAGTATAAACTCCCCGTGTCCTTTGTCCTGATTAACCCCTTTAAGCTAACCTCATCGCGATGGCTCCATGACTAAGTCCTCACACTAGGACATCTACCGTGATAATTCCACGACAGTTGGCGCCCACCGTGGGGCTATCGCATGATGGTTTCGAGTTCTTAAAGGGCAACTTCAAAGGGATCAAGGGATACGCTGTGGGCCGGATGACCAAAAGTCGTCGCGGCAAGCTCTACATCGACGATGCAGGCTGGGGCCCTACTACCTCTTGAGCACTGCGTTGGTTTTCCCTTGAAGAGGAAAGGGTGATGCAGCAAAGTAGCGTAAGTATCTCCCTCATATTTTGAGAACCAAGGTATCAATCCAGTAGGAGGCCACATGCAAGTCCCTCGTACCTACACAAACAAATAAGAACCTCGCAACCAACGCGATAAAGGGGTTTTCAATCCCTTCACGGTCACTTACGAGAGTGAGATCTAATAGAGATAATAATGATAAGATAAATATTTTTGGTATTTTTATGATATAGATTGAAAGTAAAGATTGCAAAGTAAAATAGATTGGAAACTTATATGATGGAAGATAGACCCGGGGTCCATAGGTTTCACTAGTGGCTTCTCTCAAGATAGCATAAGTATTACGATGGGTGAACGAATTATTGTCGAGCAATTGATAGAAAAGCGAATAATTATGAGAATATCTAGGCATGATCATGTATATAGGCATCACGTCCGTGACAAGTAGACCGACTCCTGCCTACATCTACTACTATTACTCCACACATCGACCGCTATCCAGCATGCATCTAGAGTTTTAAGTTCACAAGAACAGAGTAATGCATTAGGTAAGATGACATGATGTAGAGGGATAAACTCAAGGAATATGATATAAACCCCGTCTTTTTATCCTCGATGGCAACAATATAATACATGTCGTTTCCCTTTCTGTCACTGGGATCGAGCACCGGAAGATTGAACCCAAAGCCAAGCACTTCTCCCATTGCAAGAAAGATCAATCTAGTAGGCCAAACCAAACTGGTAATTCGAAGAGACTTGCAAAGATAACCAATCATGCATAAAAGATTTCAGAGAAGAATCAAATATTGTTCATAGATAGACTTGATCATAAACCCACAATTCATCGGATCTCGACAAACACACCGCAAAAAGAGTTACATCAAATAGATCTCCAAGAAGATCGATGAGAACTTTGTATTGAGATCCAAAGAGAGAGAAGAAGCCATCTAGCTAATAACTATGGACCCGAAGGTCTGAAGTAAACTACTCACACATCATCGGAGGGCCATGGAGTTGATGTAGAGGCCCTCCGTGATCGACGCCCCCTCCGGCGGAGCTCCGGAAAAGGCCCCAAGATGGGATCACTTGGGTACAGAAGGTTGCGGCGGTGAAAATAGGGTTTCGTGGTGCTCCTGGATGTTTTCGGGGTATGTGAACATATATAGGAGGAAGAAGTTGGTCGGTTGAGCCACGAGGGGGAGGGCGCGCCTAGGGGGTAGGCGCGCCCCCTGCCTCATGGACACCTCGTTCATTTCTTGACGTCCACTCCAAGTCCTCTGGATCACGTTTGTTCCAAAAATCATGCTCCCAAAGGTTTCATTCCGTTTGGACTTTGTTTGATATTCCTTTTCTGCGAAACACTGAAATAGGAAAAAACAACAATTTGCACTGGGCCTTGGGTTAATAGGTTAGTCCCAAAAATAATATAAAAGTGTAAAATAAAGCCCATTAACATCCATAACAGATAATATAATAGCATGGAACAATCAAAAATTATAGATACGTTGGAGACATATCAAGCATCCCCAAGCTTAATTCGTGCTCGTCCTCGAGTAGGTAAATGATAAAAACAGAATTTTTGATGTGGAATGCTTTCTAGCATGTTCTTAAATGTATTTATCTCTAATGTGGCATGAATGTTCAGATCCGAAAGATTCAAGATAAAAGTTTATTTTTGACATAAAAATAGTAATACTCCAAGTATGCTAATCAAGCAATTATGTCTTATCAAAATACCATAGCCAAAGAAAACTTATCCCTACAAAATCATATAGTTTGGCCATGCTTCATTTTAGTCACACAAAATGCTCCCATCATGCACAACCCCGATGACAAGCCAAGCAATTGTTTCATACTTAGCCTTTTCAAACTCTTTCAACTTTTACGCAATATATGAGCGCGAGCCATGTACATAGCACTATGGATGGAATAGAATATGATCATTGAGGTTGTGTGAGAAGACAAAAAGGGAGAAAGTATCACATTGATGCGGCTAATCAATGGGCTATGGAGATGCCCGCCGATTGATGTCAATGCAAGGAGTAGGGATTGCCATGCAACTAAGTGGGTGTGCATCCAAATTGCTTGCTCACGAAGACCTAGGGCATTTGAGGGAGCCCATCAATGGAATATACAAGCCAAGTTCTATAATGAAAAATTCCCACTAGTATATGAAAGTGACAAAATAATAGACTCTATATCATGAAGATCATGGTGCTACTTTGAAGCACAAGTGTGGAGAAAGGATAGTAACATTGTCCCTTCTCCCTTTTTCTCTCATTTTTTTGTTTGGGCCTTCTCTTTTTTTATGGCCTCTTTTTTTTATTTAATTATTTTTCATCCGGAGTCTCATCCCGACTTGTGGGGGAATCATAGTCTCCATCATCCTTTCCTCACATGGGACAATGCTCTAATGATGATCATCACACTTTTATTTACGTACAACTCAAGAATTACAACTCGATACTTAGAAAAAAATATGACTATATGTGAATGCCTCCGGCGGTGTACCGGGATTGCGATGAATCAAGAGTGACATGTATGAAAAATTAATCATGGTGGCTTTGCCACAAATACGATGTCAACTACATGATTATGCAAAGCAATATGACAATGATGATGTGTGTCATAATAAATGGAACGGTGGAAAGTTGCATGGCAATATATCTCGGAATGGAAATGGAAATGCCATAATAGGTAGGTATGGTGGCTGTTTTGAGGAAGATATAAGGAGGCTTATGTGTGATAGAGCGTATCATATCATGGGGTTTGGATGCACCGACGAAGTTTGCACCAACTCTCAAGGTGAGAAAGGGCAATGCACGGTACCGAAGAGGCTAGCAATGATGGAAGGGTGAGAGTGCGTATAATCCATGGACTCAACATTAGTCATAAAGAACTCACATACTTATTGCAAAAATCTACAAGTCATCAAAACCAAGCACTACGTGCATGCTCCTAGGGGGATAGATTGGTAGGAAAAGACCATCGCCCGTCCCCGACCGCCACTCATAAGGAAAGCAATCAAAGAACACCCCATGCTTCAAATTTTTCACACAACGTTTACCCTGCGTGCATGCGACGGGACTTGCCAACTCCAACACAAGTATTCATCAATTTCACAATTACTCAACTAGCACACCTCTAATATTACCACCTTTATATCTCAAAACAACTACCAAGCATCAAACTTCTCTTAGCATTTAAAATTTATAACCAAAGTAAATTACCATGCTGTTCTAAAGGACTCTCTAAATGATATAAGTGAAGCATGAGAGATCAATTATTTATATAAAATATAACCACCGCCGTGCTCTAAAATATATAAGCGAAGCACTAGAGCAAAAATTATCCAACTCAAAAGATATAAGTGAAGCACATAGAGTATTCTAATAAATTCAAATTCATGTGTGTCTCTCGCAAAAGGTGTGTACAACAAGGATGATTGTGGTAAACTAAAAATCAAATACTCAAATCATACAAGACGCTCCAAGCAAAACACATATCATGTGGCGAATAAAAATATAGCTCCAAGTAAAGTTACCGATGGACGAAGACGAAAGAGGGGATGCCTTCCGGGGCATCCCCAAGCTTAGGCTTTTGGTTGTCCTTGGATTTTACCTTGGGGTGCCTTGGGCATCCCCAAGGTTAGGATCTTGCCACTCCTTGTTCCATAATCCATCAAATCTTTACCCAAAACTTGAAAACGTCACAACACAAAACTTAAAGAAAAATCTCGTGAGCTCCGTTAGTAAAAGAAAACAAACCACCACTTCAAGGTACTGTAATGAACTCATTATTTATTTATATTGGTGTTAAACCTACTGTATTCCAACTTTTTTATGGTTCATAAACTCTATTACTGGCCATAGATTCATCAAAATAAGCAAACAACACACGAAAAACAGAATCTGTCAAAAACAGAACAGTCTGTAGTAATCTGTAGGTTTCGAATACGTTTGGAACCCCAAAAATTATAAAATAAATTGCTGGACGTGAGTAATTTATATATTAATAATATTCAAAAATAATTAACTAAATAGTACTCTCCAGTAAAAAATGGCAGCAAATCTCGTGACCGCTAAAGTTTCTGTTTTTTACAGCAAGATCGCAAAGACTTTCCCCAAGTCTTCCCAAAGGTTCTACTTGGCACGAACACTAATTAAAAGCATAAAACCACATCTAAACAGAGGCTAGATGAATTATTTATTACTAAACAGAATCAAAAAGCAAGAAACAAAAATAAAATTGGGTTGCCTCCCAACAAGCGATATCGTTTAACGCCCCTAGCTAGGCATAAAAGCAAGGATATATCTAAGTATTATCATCTTTGGTATGAAATCCATAAGTGGCTCTCATTATAGATTCATTAGGTAATTTAATTTTATTTCTAGGAAAGTGTTCCATGCCCTTCCTTAACGGAAATTGGAATCTAATATTCCCTCCTTCATATGAATAATTGCACCAATCGTTCTAAGGAAAGGTCTACCAAGAATAATAGGGCATGTAGGATTGCAATCTATATCAAGGACAATGAAATCTATGGGCACACAATTCCTATTTGCAACAATAAGAACATCATTAATTCTTCCCATAGGTTTCTTAATGGTGGAATCCGCAAGATGCAAGTTTAAAGAACAATCATCAAATTCACGGAAACCTAGCAAATCACACAAAGTTTTAGGAATCGTGGAAACACTAGCACCCAAATCACATAAAGCAAAGCATTCATGATCTTTAATCTTAATTTTAATAGTAGGTTCCCACTCATCATGAAGTTTTCTAGGGATAGAAACTTCCAATTCAAGCTTTTCTTCATAGGATTGCATTAAAGCATCAACGATATGTTTAGTAAAAGCTTTATTTTGACTATAAGCATGCGGAGAATTTAGCACGGATTGCAACAAGGAAATACAATCTATTAAAGAATTATTTTCATAATTAAATTCCCTGAAATCCAAGATAGTGGGTTCATTGCTATTTAAAGTTTTGACCTCTCCAATCCCACTTTTATCAATTTTTGCATCAAGATCAAAAAACTCCGGATCATTGGGACGCCTTCTAACTAAAGTTGACTCATCTCCAGTCCCATCATTATCAAGATTCATATTGCAAAACAAAGATTTAATAGGGGACACATCAATAACTTTTATATCTTCATCTTTATTATCATGGGAACTAGAAGAACATACTTTCACAAAGCAATCTTTTTTAGCATGCATCCTAGCAGTTCTTTCTTTACACTCGTCAATGGAAATTCTCATGGATTTGAGAGACTCATTGATATCATGCTTAGGTGGAATAGATCTAAGTTTCAAAGAATCAACATCAAGACAAATTCTATCCACGTTCGTAGCCAACTCATCAATCTTAGACAATTTTTCTTCCATCAAAGCATTGAAACACTTTTGTGAACTAATAAATTCTTTAATATTAGATTCAAAATCAGAGGGCATCTTATTATAATTTCCATAAGAATTGTTGTAGGAATTACCATAATTATTAGAGGAATTACTAGGAAATGACCTAGGATTAAAATTACCTCTATATGCGTTATTACCAAAATTGTTCCTACCAACAAAATTCACATCCATAGATTCATTATTATTCTCAATCAAAGTATACAAAGGAATATCATTAGGATCAGAAGAAACACTTTTACTAGCAAACGATTTCATAAGTTCATCCATCTTTCCACTCAAAACATTGATTTCTTCTATAGCATGCACCTTTTTATTAGTAGATATTTCAGTATGCCATTGAGAATAATTAACCATAATATTATCTAGGATTTTAGTAGATTCTCCTAAAGTGATTTACAGAAAAGTGCCTCCCGTGGCCGAATCTAAAAGATTTCTAGAAGCAAAGTTCAATCTGGCATAATTTTTTTATATAATCATCCAAAGATTCAAACCATGTGTAGGGCAATTACGTATCATTAATTTCATCCTCTCCCAAGCTTGTGCAACATGTTCATGATCAAGTTGCTTAAAATTCATAATATCGTTTCTAAGAGTGATGATCTTAGCGGGAGGAAAATACTTAGAGATAAAAGCATCTTTGCACTTATTCCATGAATCGATACTATTTTTAGGCAAAGACAAAAACCAAGTTTTAGCACGATCTCTAAGAGAAAACGGGAATAGCTTCAGTTTAACAATATCATTATCCACATCTTTCTTCTTTTGCATATCACACAAATCAACAAGGTTGTTTAGATGGGTAGCGGCATCTTCACTAGGAAGGCCGGAAAATGGATCGTTCATGACAAGATTCAGCAAGGCAGCATTAATTTCACAAGATTCAACATCGGTAAGAGGAGCAATCGGAGTGCTAATAAAATCATTATTGTTGGTATTGGAAAAGTCGCACAATGTAGTATTATCTTGAGCCATCGTGACGAGCAAGCAATCCAACACCCAAGCAAGCAAGAAACAAGCAAAAAGAGGCCAACTTGAAAAGAGAAGGGGAACGGAAAAAGAAGGCGAATAAAACGGCAAGGGTGAAGTGGGGGAGAGGAAAACGAGAGGCAAATGGCAAATAATGTAATGCGAGGGATAAGAGTTTGTGATGGGTACTTGTATGTCTTGACTTGTGCGTAGACTCCCCGGCAACGGCGCCAGAAATCCTTCTTGCTACCTCTTGAGCACCGCGTTGGTTTTCCCTTGAAGAGGAAAGGGTGATGCAGCAAATTAGCGTAAGTATTTCCCTCAGTTTTTGAGAACCAAGGTATCAATCCAGTAGGAGGCCACACGCAAGTCCCTCGTACCTACACAAACAAATAAGAACCTCGCAACCAGTGCGATAAAGGGGTTGTCAATACCTTCATGGTCACTTACGAGAGTGAGATCTGATAGAGATAATAATGATAAGATAAATATTTTTGGTATTTTTATGATATAGATTGAAAGTAAAGATTGCAAAGTAAAATAGATTGGAAACTTATATGATGGAAGATAGACCCGGGGGCCATAGGTTTCACTAGTGGCTTTTCTCAAGATAACATAAGTATTACGGTGGGTGAACGAATTACTGTCAAGCAATTGATAGAAAAGCGAATAATTATGAGAATATCTAGGCATGATCATGTATGTAGGCATCACGTCCATGACAAGTAGACCGAATCCTGCCTGCATCTACTACTATTACTCCACACATCGACCGCTATCCAGCATGCATCTAGAGTTTTAAGTTCATAAGAATAGATTGACGCATTAGGTAAGATGACATGATGTAGAGGGATAAACTCAAGCAATATGATATAAACCCCATCTTTTTATCCTCGATGGCAACAATACAATATGTGTCGTTTCCCTTTCTGTCAATGGGGTCGAGCACCACAAGATTGAACCCAAAGCTAAGCACTTCTCCCATTGCAAGAAAGGTCAATCTAGTAGGCCAAACCAAACTGATAATTTGAAGGGACTTGCAAAGATAACCAATCATGCATAAAAGATTTTAGAGAAGAATCAAATATTGTTCATAGATAGACTTGATCATAAACCCACAATTCATCGGATCTCGACAAACACACCGCAAAAAGAGTTACATCGAATAGATCTCCAAGAAGATCGAGGAGAACTTTGTATTGAGATCCAAAGAGAGAGAAGAAGCCATCTAGCTAATAACTATGGACCCGAAGGTCTGAAGTAAACTACTCACACATCATCGGAGGGTCCATGGAGTTGATGTAGAGGCCCTCCGTGATCGATGCCTCCTCCGGCGGAGCTCCGGAAAAGGCCCCAAGATGGGATCTCTTGGGTACAGAAGGTTGTGGCAGTGGAAATAGGGTTTCTTGGTGCTCCTGGATGTTTTCGGGGTATGTGAACATATATAGGAGGAAGAAGTAGGTCGGTTGAGCCACGAGGGGCCCATGAGGGGGGAGGGCGTGCCGAGGGGGTAGGCACGCCCCCTGTCTCGTGGACACCTCGTTCATTTCTTGACGGCCACTCCAAGTCCTCTGCATCACGTTTGTTCCAAAAATCATGCTCCCGAAGGTTTCATTCCGTTTGGACTCCGTTTGATATTCCTTTTCTGCGAAACACTGAAATAGGCAAAATACAACAATTTGCACTGGGCCTTGGGTTAATAGGTTACTCCCAAAAAAATATAAAAGTGTAAAATAAAGCCCATTAACATCCAAAACAGATAATATAATAGCATTGAACAATCAAAAATTATAGATATGTTGGAGATATATCAGGCCCCGAGGCCGGCTCAATTGAGTACGGGTACCGGGTCCCCTTCGGCAGAATCCACATCTTCATCAGCAAGATCAGCGAACCGGGCCTTGAGCCGGACATCTGCACCGACATCGTTGACACGGCTCAGCATGCGAGACCCGCCCAGGTTCGGCCTGCCATGAATCGTGCGTTCGTGGGATTTATCCATGGAGTGGAATCTGAGGACAAACCAACATCTGGTGATGAGACCGTAGTTTACTCTGATGGCGAGTCATCCATCGATGAGACAAAATCATTGTATCAACTGTCAGACGGCCGGCTTGGGGGCTGTTCCGATGGCGACCGTATTCTGGACCCCTGTGAGCCGCCGAATCGGGTTGCAATCTCCATGGCCGGTACATAGCTCGTGCAGCATTCATCAATGGCAGCAGAATTGATTTCTGGGTCAGCAACAGCAGCGGCTGCCGGGGCAGGAGGCCCTGAGCGCCCACCGGCTCAAGCTTTAACTGATTTGCTGGAGAAACTGACAGCATTGTTAACAGCAGTGGTTAACCAGCGGATCAAGATCAGCATAATGTGGCAATCACAAAGCTGCGTGATGAGATAGCGCAGGCCAAGGAGGAGCTAAACGCAGAAAACACCGGGATGCTTGAGGAGCGGACCGCTTTAGATGCTCATGCTCAGCGGATCTAGTCACAATCTTTCCGGCTCATGTTAGATCAGAACCCTTCCAATGAAGTCATGAGGAGGAGGCATCAGACTCGTCTGCCTTCGGTTTATGAGGCAAGAAATCTTTTTAACACGCCAGGTGCAGGAACCAGTAACCCGGCAGTCGTAAACTGGTTCGAAATGCCTGGGACGGGTATGCCGGTTCAGCCGCGCGCAATGGAGCCGCCTCATCAGAACACCAACCCGCCGCAGCACGTACCGACGCCACCGGGTCATTATTCTAACCCTTTGGATAACATTATCATTGTGGCGTCACGACTGGCAGCTCTTCCGGTTGATGGTGAGTCGCCAACAGCGGTCGAGATACGGAGAGCTAGAGAGCTTCTTCAAACAGCACCGACCCAACAGCAGGCTTATTCTTACAGTCGTGATAGGATTCACTGCACCTCTCGCCCAAGCCAAAGTTACAGTAGACATCTTGATGAGTCGGCGGTGTCAAGCAGTGGACGTAGCCATAACCCGCCGCGCGGGCATAACCCGGCGGGCGGTGGTGCTGATGCTCAGAATGTGGTGGATCAAGGAAGAGCTTGTCGAGAGGCCGAGTTAGCGGCGCAGTATGCGGCCCGTCAACCCACTCCGGTTCGTCCAACCACCTCTGTGGAGCCAGGTGTAACCTTTAGAAATTTGGGCGTGCCATGCTTAGTGCCGGATCTGCGTAATGAGCGCATGCCCAAGGATTTCAAAGGTCCTAGCAAGGTGCCTAACTATACAGCCGATTTAAGTCCCGAGGCATGGATTGAGAGTTATGAGATGGCCATGGAGTTGCTGGATGTTAGCGAGGCTGCATGTGCAAAATACTTCCCCTTGATGTTAGAAGGGACGGCCCGCACTTGGTTGAAGGGGCTCCCTGCTAATTCTATCCGGTCATGGGCCGAGTTAAAGGCCCGGTTCATCCAGAACTTCAAGGATACATGTAAACAGCCCATGTCAATTGTGGATCTGGCCTCCTGTGTTCAAGAAGAAGGTGAGTAAACAACCCATTGGGTGCGCCAGGTCTCAACAATCTTGCACTCGTCGGATCACATCATTACCGATTCAGCGGTGTTGATGTTGGAGAACAACTGTCATTTCATGCCCTTAAAGCAAAAGCTAGGGCGGCGCAAACCTCATTGCAATGACATGGGGACACTCATGGCGGCTCTCGTTAAGTATGCTGACTCTGATAGTACAAAGGACCCCGAGTCTGATGATGAAAAGCCGGGGAAGGGAAGGAAGAGCAGCAACACCAAGGGGCAGCAGTATAACCCGGGAGGCAATGGTAAGCGCAAGGCTAATAATAGTTTTGACTTTGTGGCTAACACCAATGCACAGAATAATGGTCAGCATCGTAAGGGTAAACCGCCCCCGCGGGCCGGAGGATCCGGGATAAATCTTGAGCATATGTTGAATCAGCCCTGCCCAAAACATGGTACGAAAGAAAGACCGTCTGGGCACCTATGGAAGGATTGTCACATTATGAAGGAGTACAAGAATTCCAATCTTTTTCATGACGGCCATGGGCCGGGTGGCGGTTCTGGGCCCGGCTCTCACGGTCCAGGTTATGGCGGTGTGATACGTCTTCGTCGTATCTATAATTTTTGATTGTTCCATGCCAATATTCTACAACTTTCATATACTTTTGGCAACTTTTTATATTATTTTTGGGACTAACATATTGATCCAGTGCCAAGTGCCAGTTCCTGTTTGTTGCATGTTTTATGTTTCGCAGAATATCCATATCAAACAGAATCCAAACGGGATAAAAACGGACGGAGCTTATTTTTGGAATATTTGGAAAATCTGGGAGAAAGATCAACGCAAAACGGTGTTTGGGTGGGCACGAGGTAGGGGGGCGCGCCCCTGACCCTCGTGGTCCACCCGTAAGGCGGTTGGTGCCCTTCTTCGGCCGCAAGAAAGCTATTTTTTGGTAAAAAAAATCACGACGAAGGTTTCGGTCCAATTGGAGTTATGGATCTCCGGGAATATAAGAAACGGTGAAAGGGCAGAATCTGAGAACGCAGAAACAGAGAGAGACAGAGAGACAGGTCCAATCTCGGAGGGGCTCTCGCCCCTCCCATGCCATGGAGGCCAAGGACCCGAGGGGAAACCCTTCTCCCATCTAGGGAGGAGGTCAAGGAAGAAGAAGACGAAGGGGCCCCCTCTCCCCTTCTCTTCCGGTGGCGCCGGAACGCTGTCGTGTCCATCATCATCATCACCGCGATCTACACCAACACCTCCGCCATCTTCACCAACATCTCCATCACCTTCCCCCTTCTATCTACAGCGGTCCACTCTCCCGCAACCCACTGTACCCTCTACTTGAACATGGTGCTTTATGCTTCATATTATTATCCAATGATGTGTTGCCATCCTATGATGCCTGAGTAGATTTTTGTTGTCCTATCGGTGGTTGATGAATTGCTATGATTGATTTAATTTGCTTGTGGTTATGTTGTTGTCCTTTGGTGCCCATCATATGAGCGCGCGTGTGGATCACACCATAGGGTTAGTTGTATGTTCATAGGACTATGTATTGGAGGGCAAGGGTGACAGAAGCTTCAACCTAGCATAGAAATTGATGCATACGAGATTGAAGGGGGGGCAATATATCTTAATGCTATGGTTGGGTTTTACCTTAATGAACGTTAGTAGTTGCGGATGCTTGCTAATAGTTCCAATCATAAGTGCATAGAATTCCAAGTCAGGGATGACATGATAGCAGTGGCCTCTCCCACATAATACTTGCTATCGGTCTAGTAAAGTAGTCAATTGCTTAGGGGCAATTTCACAACTCCTAACACCACTTTTCCACACTCGCTATATTTAATTTATTGCTTCTTTACTTACAACAGCCCCTACCTTTTATTTACTTGCTCTTTATTATCTTGCAAACCTATCCAACAACACCTATAGAGTACTTCTAGTTTCATACTTGTTCTAGGTAAAGCGAACATCAAGCATGCGTAGAGTTGTATCGGTGGTCGATAGAACTTGAGGGAATATTTGTTCTGCCTTTAGCTCCTCGTTGGGTTCGACACTCTTACTTATCAAAAACTGTTGCGATCCCCTATACTCGTGGGTTATCACGGTGGCGGTTCTAACTCTGGATTCCAAGGAAACCAAGGTAATTACAACAACCAGGGTGGTTACAACCAGCAGAGTAATCGGGGGGGTCAGCAGCAGCAACAATCTAATTATCAGAGCAACCCGAAGCAGTTGAATAGTGGGCAATACCATGTGTTCACCACTAGCTTGCGTAAGCATGACCAGAAGCTACATAAGAGATCAGTCAATGCCGTTGAGCCGACAGTTCCTCGTTATCTACGTTGGTCTGAGCAGCCCATCGTGTGGAGTCGGGAAGACCACCCGCCCCGGGTTTATAATCCGGGTCATTTGGCTTTGGTGGTCGCACCTCAGGTCGGAGGATATAAGTTTACCAAAGTGCTCATGGACGGAGGGAGCAGCATCAATATCCTTTATATGAAACTTTCCATCGCATGGGGTTAACTGATAAAAATCTTAAGCCGTCAAACACTGTTTTCCATGGCGTGGTGCCTGGCAAGTCGGCATATCCAGTTGGTAAGATAGCTTTGGAAGTTGTTTTTGGAGATGATCATGACTCTAGGTCAGAGACGTTGACCTTTGAAGTAGTCAAGATCCACAACCCCTATCACGCCCTGTTTGGACGGCCGGTGAGGGAGTCCTGGACTAAGGGGTCCTCGGGCGTCCGGCCTGTTATCCTTTGGGCCGGACTGATGGGCTGTGAAGACATGAAGGCCGAAGACTGCACCATGTCCGGATTGGACTCTACTTGGCGTGGAAGGCAAGCTTGGCGACCGAAGATTCCTTCTTATGTAAGCGACTCCATGTAAACCCTAGATTCCATGTAAACCGACTCCATATAAATCGGAGGGTTTAGTCCGTAGGACAACAAACAATCATACCATAGGCTAGCTTCTAGGGTTTAGCCTCTACGATCTCGTGGTAGATCAACTCTTGTAATACTCATATTCATCAAGATCAATCAAGCAGGAAGTCGGGTATTACCTCCATAGAGAGGGCCCGAACCTGGGTAAACATCGTGTCCCCCATCTCCTGTTACCATCGATCCTAGACGCACAGTTCGGGACCCCCTACCCGAGATCCGCCAGTTTTGACACCAACATTGGTGCTTTCATTGAGAGTTCCATTGTGCCGTCAACAAAAGGTTCGATGGCCCCTTCAATTGTTAATAATGATGTTGTCCAAAGAGGAACCTTCCTCCCCGGACAGATCTTCATATTCGGCGGCTTCGTACTGCGGGCCAACTCGCTTGGCCATCTGGAGCAGATCGACAGCTACGCCCCTGGCCGTCAGGTCAGATTCGGAAGCTTGAATTACGTCGCAGACATCCGTGGAGATTTGATCTTCGACAGATTCGAGACCGCGGCAACCGCTTCCCATTGCCTCGATGAACATGGCTTAAACCTGTCATCGGGCCGCATCCAGGAGATAGCTCTTGTAGCAGGCCTGGGCTTAAACCCGGAGCAGATCAAGTCGCCCGAAGATGGGAAGCTCGACCCCATCACAGGGGCTACCGATTCCGCGGCGCTGGAGCCACACGCAGATTCCACTTCATACGGTATCTGCATCAACGGTACCTCGAACTCGCCTCCGATGTCGAACTCCGAACCCCGCGAGCCCACGTATACCGAACTCGATCGGTTATCGATCTTCAAGTTCGGCGCGGCGGATGTCTTCCAACACTCGCCCATGGGTGACATACTAAACTTGCTAAAAAACCTATCCCTGCCAGGCGACCCGTCGCCGAACTATGTTCGGTTCAAACTTTCGGTGGACGATGGAGAATTTTGTTTCCCCCTGCCACCCACTTTGTAGCCACTATTGAAGACCTAACTAACACACCCGACCCCCACTCCGAAGACATCGACGGTGTGGACGACGATGAGGAGCAAGGCCAGAGCTTACTACCCGCTCAACACGGGATGACCATTTCCTGGTATGACATGTGTATGATAGACACACCTTTCGGCGCTCGCGACAATGACAAGGAGGATCCGGTCGAGAATAAACCGCCTGGTACACAGCCCGGACACCGGCACCCTAGGTCACATCGCCCAAGAGAAAACACTGCCAGCACCAGAGAAGACGATACTCCAGACAACAAAAACCCTGTTGAGGTAGAATCCAAGCAGGAGGAACAGGAAGGTGTGCAAGACAACTCTGATGAGCAGACCACATATGGGGACTCGGAGGACATCAATTATCTCCCACTCTCCAAGGAAGAGGAGATCCTCGGCAACGAGGATTTTATCATGCCCAAGGAACCTCTCGAGCAAGAGCGCTTTAAATGCCGGCTTATAGCCACTGCAAGGAGCCTAAGAAAGAAGCAGCTGCAGCTTCAAGCAAGCCAAGATTTGCTCAATGATAGATGGACCAAGGTCTTGGACGTCGAGGAATACGGCCTCAGCAGCCCAGTAAAAAGCCACCCCAAGAATAGGTGGCTCCCTCAATACGATGGCAGGCGATGGAACCCATACCACCATCAAACAATGCGGCGGGCTGACCACAGTTCAGTCCAGGCAAAGCAGCAAACCAAGCAGAGCACCATAGCAACCCATCCGGCCGTCAAGACAAAATAGCTCGGGGGAATACCCACGATATCAACCAAGACACGGAGGGTAGAACAGGACGCACAAGATCGATGTACAGATCACGAAGATATACCCCGACCAACAATGATGGTCGCCTATTCGGACGCTATAAAGCCAACTATGCCCGGTCCAAACACCGTAAATGGAGCCCGCTGGAGGTGCTTCATAGTGTGGCCCAACATAGAGGAGCCGCACACCCTCTCTGCTTCACTAATGAAGTAATGGAGCACAAATTTCCAGATGGGTTTAAACCCATTAACATCGAAACATACGATGGAACAACAGATCCCGCGGTATGGATCGAGGATTACCTCCTCCATATTCACATGGCCTGCGGAGATGACCTCCATGCCATTAAATACCTACCTCTCAAACTTAAAGGGCCAGCTCAGTACTGGCTAAACAGTTCGTCAGAAAATTCCATTGGCAACTGGAAAGATTTGGAAGATGCCTTTCGAGACAACTTCCCAGGAACATATGTCCGACCATCATACGCCGATGACTTAAGTCACATTGTCCAGGAGCCCGGCGAGTCAGCCAGGGAGCTCTGGACCAGGTTCTTAGTAAAAAAGAACCAAATTGTCGATTGTCCGGACGCGGAAGCCCTTGTGGCCTTCAAACATAGCGTCCAGGATGAATGGCTAGCGCGTCACCTCGGCCAGGAAGGACCCAAATCCATGTCAGCCCTTACCGCTCTAATGACCTGCTTCTGCGCGGGAGAAGACAACTGGCTTGCTCGTAAAAGCAACGACGCCAACGGCCCGGGCACTTTCGAAATCCAAGATGGCAACGACAAGCCACAACGAAGCGAACACAACAGTCACAGTAATATACGCGACACAACGGTGAACGCCGGATTTCAAAATCCGAAGCCGGGTCAACGGAAGAAGCCACTAAAGGCAAACCAGGATGGACCATCCACCCTTGAAAGGATATTGGACCGACCTTGTTAGATTCACGGTCACCCTGATATGCCAGCTAATCATACCAACCGAAATTGTTGGGTCTTCAAGCAGGCAGGCAAGCTCAACGCTGATCACAAGGGGAGGAGGCCACCAGGCGATAAAGACGACGGATCGGCTCGCCAGCAGAACGCCAGGGGCTAGAAACAGTTTCCCTTCGACGTTCGATCACTCCCGGAACATGAATAGCAGTTCGTCTTCCGCCACCCACATACTGTACTGGCAAAATTTGCACCATGCGCGCATCACTACGCACTCAAGATACCATGGGCATCGGCGGAAGCACAATACGGACAACCCTGCAAGCATTCCCATAACGTTTTTTATCTGTTCACCTTATTTTTCTATATCATCCCTAAAGAACAGGTGACCAGCTGGACAACATCTACAACGGACTCTATCGGAGTTCGGATCCGTATGCTCAGCTAAGGGGCTACTGCCGTTAAGGATTCCCCTCCCCCAGGACGGGCGACGCAGATGTCCGACAGGAGGTCCAAAATAACTTTTGGTGGACCACACTCTCTATTCCGAGCCTGTACTATACCCTCTTTCCTCTGATCCCGACCCCAAGCATGTCAAATAGCCGGGTTTGCGGTTTCTTTATATATATATATATACATAAATTTATCAATGGCACATCGCTTTGTTCTCAGTAAGTCTCATCCGAACCGATCTTTCATACTCTTTCAAACAATAAGTACGGCCTTAACGACTGCTCTGCAGATACACCTCGGCATACCCTGCCAGGGGCTCGGCATGGGAACGAATGAGCTGCGAGTAAAAGTATGAACAGCTCTATAGCGTACTTCGGCGTCGCAGGTTTGGCCTTATATGCATCAGCTCTGAATCATTGTCTTGGGTCAATAGTTGGGTTGCCCGGCTCCTGTGTTTGCTACCCTATGTTCCGTTCTATTGGCTAGGGTAGTAAAGGGAGAACTACTGCGATTGTGCCCTGGCCTAGACCAGATGAGCACCTCAGTAGAGAAAGCCGAAAACTGATTGTCATGATGCAGCGAGAGTTGGTCAACCACTTGACGACTTATTGGAATCTTTAGCGATTCTCCATGTAACACGAGGGATCTTTTTCAGATCAGATATGTAAGGCCCCACACGCCGCATACACACCAGGGGCTATGTCGTAGCCCCACCATAAAACTCCTATGGTTCAGTGAAAGTGTTAACGCCTTATAGTCTGATTGCCTGGTTCGCCACATTATCACCTCCTTCATGAACCAAGACGTTGGATAAAGAGTGATTAAATGCTTTTCCAAACACCCCCGTACTTCCCACGAGGGGGCTGAAGCCGACGACTGGAAAACTTTCAGATTATATCAAAACGACCGCACAGGAGGAATTCAAGCTTTTCGAGCAAAACATAAATAGATTAACTATAAAGTTTCTTTTACAACCATCATACACCTCACTCGAACATTATGTTTTTTGAGCATTGACCCTCTATCAAGCGGGCGGTGCTACCTCTTTTAGCACTGCGTTGGTTTTCCCCGAAGAGGAAGGGAGGATGCAGCAAAGTAGCGTAAGTATTTCCCTCGGTTTTTGAGAACCAAGGTATCAATCCAGTAGGAGGCTATGCGTGAGTCCCTCGCACCTGCAAAAAACAAATAACTCCTCGCAACCAACGCAAATAGGGGTTGTCAATCCCTATAAGGCCACTTAGGAGAGTGAGATCTGATAGATATGATAAGATAATATTTTTAGTATTTTTATGATAAAGATGAAAAGTAAATAGCAAAGTAAATAACTAAGTAGTAGGAGATCAATATGATAAAGATAGACCCGGGGGCCATAGGTTTCACTAGTGGCTTCTCTTGAGAGCATAAGTATTCTACGGTGGGTGAACAAATTACTATTGAGTAATTGACAGAATTGAGCATAGTTATGAGAATATCTAGGTATGATCATGTATATAGGCATCACGTCTGAGACAAGTAGACCGACTCCTGCCCGCATCTACTACTATTACTCCCCTCATCGACCGCTATCCAGCATGCATCTAGAGTATTAAGTAAAAACAGAGTAACGCCTTAAGCAAGATGACATGATGTAGAGGGATAGACTCATGCAATATGAAGAAAACCCCATCTTGTTATCCTCGATGGCAACAATACAATACGTGCCTTGCTGCCCTTACTGTCACCGGGAAAGGACACCGCAAGATTGAACCCAAAGCTAAGCACTTCTCCCATTGCAAGAAAGATCAATCTAGTAGGCCAAACCAAACTGATAATTCGAAGAGACTTGCAAAGATAACCAATCACACATAAAAGAATGCAGAGAAGATTCAAATATTATTCATAGATAGACTTGATCATAAACCCACAATTCATCTATCTCAACAAACACACCGCAAAAAGAAGATTACATCAAATAGATCTCCACGAGAGAGGGGGAGAACATTGTATTGAGATCCAAAGAGAGAGAAGAAGCCATCTAGCTACTAACTATGGACTCGTAGGTCTGAGGTAAACTACTCACACTTCATCGGAGAGGCTATGGTGTTGATGTAGAAGCCCTTCGTGATCGATGCCTCCTCCGGCGGAGCTCCGGAACAGGCCCCAAGATGGGATCTCGTGGATATAGAAAGTTGCGGCGGTGGAATTAGGGTTTTGGCTCCGTATCTGATCGTTTGGGGGTACGTGGGTATATATAGGAGGAAGAAGCACGTCGGTGGAGCAACAGGGGGCCCAAGAGGGTGGGGGGCGCCCCCCTACCTCGTGGCCTCCTGTTACGTGCCTTGGCATAGGGTCCAAGTCTCCTGAGTTGTATTCAATGAGAAAATCACGTTCCCGAAGGTTTCATTCCGTTTGGACTCCGTTTGATATTCCCTTTCTTCGAAACCCCAAAAAACAACAATTCTGGGCTGGGCCTCCGATTAATAGGTTAGTCCCAAAAAATATATAAAAGTGGATAATAAAGCCCAATAATGTCCAAAACAGTAGATAATATAGCATGGAGCAATCAAAAATTATAGATATGTTGGAGACGTATCAAGCATCCCCAAGCTTAATTCCTGCTCGTCCTCGAGTAGGTAAATGATAAAAACAGAATTTTTGATGCAGAGTACTACTTGGCATAATTTTAATGTAATTCTTCTTAATTGTGGTATGAATATTCAGATCCGAAAGATTCAAGACAAAAGTTCATATTTACATAAAAATGATAATACTTCAAGCATACTAACAAAGCAATTATGTCTTCTCAAAATAACATGGCTAAAGAAAGTTATCCCTACAAAATCATATAGTCTGGCTATGCTCTATCTTCACCACACAAAATATTTAAATCATGCACAACCCCGATGACAAGCCAAGCAATTGTTTCATACTTTTGACATTCTCAAAACTTTTTCAATTTTCACGCAATACATGAGCGTGAGCCATGGATATAGCACTATAGGTGGAATAGAGTGGTGGTTGTGGAGAAGACAAAAAGGGAGAAGATAGTCTCACATCAACTAGGCGTATCAACGGGCTATGGAGATGCCCATCAATAGATATCAATGTGAGTGAGTAGGGATTGCCATGCAATGGATGCATTAGAGCTATAAGTATATGAAAGCTCAAAAAAAAAGAAACTAAGTGGGTATGCATCCAACTTGCTTGCTCATGAAGACCTAGGGCATTTTGAGGAAGCCCATCATTGAAATATACAAGCCAAGTTCTATAATGAAAAATTCCCACTGGTATATGAAAGTGATAACATGAGAGACTCTCTACTATGAAGATCATGGTGCTACTTTGAAGCACAAGTGTGGTAAAAGGATAGTAACATTGTCCCTTCTCTCTTTTTCTCTCATTTTTTATTTGGGCTTTTCTCTTCTTTTTTATGGCCTTTTTTCTTTCTCCTTTTTTTATTTGGGCTTCTTTGGCCTCTTTTATTTATTTTTTGTCTAGAGTCTCATCCCGACTTGTGGGGGAATCATAGTCTCCATCATCCTTTCCTCACTGGGACAATGCTCTAATAATGATGATCATCACACTTTTATTTTTCTTACAACTAAACAATTACAACTCGGTACTTAGAACAAAATATGACTCTATGTGAATGCCTCCGGCGGTGTACCGGGATATGCAATATGACAATGATGGAGTGTGTCATAATAAACAGAACGGTGGAAAGTTGCATGGCAATATATCTCGGAATGGCTATGGAAATGATATAATAGGTAGGTATGGTGGCTGTTTTGAGGAAGGTATATGGTGGGTGTATGATACCGGCGAAAGGTGCGAGGTATTAGAGAGGCTAGCAAAGGTGGAAGGGTGAGAGTGCTATAATCCATGGACTCAACATTAGTCATAAAGAACTCATATACTTATTGCAAAAATTTACAAGTTATCAAAGCAAAGTATTACGCGCATGCTCCTAGAGGGGTAGATTGGTAGGAAAAGACCATCGCTCGTCCCCGACCGACACTCATAAGGAAGGCAATCAAAAAAATAAATCATGCTCCGACTTCATCACATAACGGTTCACCATACGTGCATGCTACGGGAATCACAAGCTTCAACACAAGTATTTCTCAAATTCACAACTACTCAACTAGCACAACTTTAATATCACCATCTTTATATCTCAAAACAATTATCAAGTATCAAACTTCTCATAGTATTCAACACACTCATAAGAGAGTTTTATTATTAATCTTGCATACCAAGCATATTAGGATTTTAAGCAAATTATCTTGCTATTAAGACTCTCAAAATAATCTAAGTGAAGCATGAGAGATCACTAGTTTCTGTAAAACAAATCCACCACCGTGCTCTAAAAGATATAAGTGAAGCACTAGAGCAAAATTATATAACTCAAAAGATATAAGCGAAGCACGTAGAGTATTCTAACAAATTCCAAATCATGTATGGCTCTCACAAAAGGTGTGTACAGCAAGGATGATTTTGGTAAACTAACAACCAAAGACTCAAATCATACAAGACGCTCCAAGCAAAACACATATCATGTGGTAAATAAAAATATAGCTCCAAGTAAAGTTACCGATAGAAGTAGACGAAAGAGGGGATGCCTTCCGGGGCATCCCCAAGCTTAGGCTTTTGGTTGTCCTTGGATTTTACCTTGGGGTGCCTTGGGCATCCCCAAGGTTAGGATCTTGCCACTCCTTGTTCCATAATCCATCAAATCTTTACCCAAAACTTGAAAACGTCACAACACAAAACTTAAAGTAGAAAATCTCGTGAGCTCCGTTAGCGAAAGAAAACAAAATACCACTTCAAGGTACTGTAATGAACTCATTATTTATTTATATGGGTGTTATACCTAATTTATTCCAACTTATCTATGGTTTATAAACTATTTTACTAGCCATAGATTCATCAAAATAAGCAAACAACACACGAAAAACAGAATCTGTTAAAAACAGAATAGTCTGTAGTAATATGTATATAGAGAAAGATCTGGAACCCCAAAAATTCTAAAATAAATTGCTGAACGTGAGGAATTTATCTATTAATCATATGCAAAAAGAATTAACTAAATAGCACTTTCCAAATAAAAATGATAGCATTTCTCGTGAGCGCTAAAGATTCTGTTTTTACAGCAAGTTCAACAAGACTTTCCCCAAGTCTTCCCAACGGTTCTACTTGGCACAAACACAAATTAAACACAAAAACACAACCAAAACAGAGGCTAGATAATTTATTTATTACTAAACAGGAGCAAAAAGTAAGGAATAAAAATAAAATTGGGTTGCCTCCCATCAAGTGCTATCGTTTAACGCCCCTAGCTAGGCATAACAAGCAAGAATAGATCTAGGTGTTGCCATAATAGTAAGATAGATTATTAAAACTCATTTCATATTCTCTACATTCAGCAGAAAGTTTTCTTTGAGGCAAGAAAAAGTAATCAAAAGGGCTAAATTTATTGGGACAAAAGTCTCCAAGATCAACCTTGGGAGGTATAGGTTCCTCCTTCGGTCCTTCATATTGCACAACCAATTCATCATTATAAGCATTCTTTTGACAGAACTTTGTGAGCCTATATTCAAGAGAATATCCCAATTCATTACTTTGAATAGCCAAATCATCATTAAGTTCGGAAATTCTATCAACTAAAACATTGGTAGGCACCCTTTTTCTAAGATTTTCATTGAAAGCAACATAGTCTAGAGATTGAAAACACATTATTTCTTCTTGATCAAAGAGGATGGCCTCTATGGGAGGACGTCAAGCGTCCACCCTATAATGCGCAAAGATTTCTTTGGCCTCTTTTATTATGAATCGAAACTCATGAGCCAAAAAGATAGTAACGGCACGCTTAACAGAAGAATGCTCGATATTAGAAAATTCTAGGGAAATCCTTTGTATGGAAGGATGCATGTGCATGAATTGCCTTTCAAGTTCAACTATAAGCATGGCAATAGCGTCCGCAAGACTACTAGTTCTATGAAGGATAGAATTATCCATAGAGGGTAAAGCACCAGCACAAGTAAAGAAATCTTGAATAACTCCTTTTCCAATAATATTACCACTACCAACATAGAATCTTTTTATATGTGAGATAGTGGGTTCTTTAGTAGGAGCATCGAAATTATTATCGATAATAGTATCCCCAATTTCATACATAGAGGCGGAAGGTAAAGAACTAGCCATAATGACAAGCAAACAAACTAACACACAAGCAAACAAAAAGAAAGCGGGCAAAAAGAGGCAAATAGAGAGGGAGGATAGAGAGAGAGAGAGAGGGCGAATAAAACGGCAAGGGCGAAGTGGGGAGAGAGTAAAACGAGAGGCAAATGGCAAATAATGTAATACAGGAGAAAAGGGTATGTGATGGGTACTTGGTATGTTGACTTTTGCGTAGACCTCCCCGGCAACGGCGCCAGAAATCCTTCTTGCTACCTCTTTTAGCACTACGTTGGTTTTCCTTGAAGAGGAAGGGATGATGCAGCAAAGTAGCGTAAAGTATTTCCCTCAGTTTTTGAGAACCAAGATATCAATCCAGTAGGAGGCTACACGCGAGTCCCTCGCACCTGTACAAAACAAATAAATCCTCGCAACCAACGCAAATAGGGGTTGTCAATCCCTATAGGGCCACTTACGAGAGTGAGATCTGATAGATATGATAAGATAATATTTTTGGTATTTTTATGATAAAGATGCAAAGTAAAATAAAGACAAAGTAAATAGCAAAGTAAATAACTAAGTAGTAGGAGATCAATATGATAAAGATAGACCCGGGGGCCATAGGTTTCACTAGTGGCTTATCTCGAGAGCATAAGTATTGTACAGTGGGTGAACAAATTACTGTGGAGCAATTGACAGAATTGAGCATAGTTATGAGAATATCTAGGTATGATCATGTATATAGGCATCACGTCCGAGACAAGTAGACCGACTCCTGCCCGCATCTACTACTATTACTTCACTCATCGACCGCTATCCAGCATGCATCTAGAGTATTAAGTAAAAACAGAGTAACACCTTTAAGCAAGATGACATGATGTAGAGGGATAGACTCATGCAATATGAAGAAAACCCCATCTTGTTATCCTCGATGGCAACAATACAATATGTGCCTTGCTGCCCTTACTATCACCGGGAAAGGACACCGCAAGATTGAACCCAAAGCTAAGAACTTCTCCCATTGCAAGAAAGATCAATCTAGTAGGCCAAACCAAACTGATAATTCGAAGAGACTTGCAAAGATAACCAATCATACATAAAAGAATTTAGAGAAGATTCAAATATTATTCATAGATAGACTTGATCATAAACCCACAATTCATCGATCTCAACAAACACACCGCAAAAGGAAGATTACATCGAATAGATCTCCACAAGAGAGGGGAGAACATTGTATTGAGATCCAAAAAGAGAGAAGAAGCCATCTAGCTACTAACTATGGACCCGTAGGTCTGAGGTAAACTACTCACACTTCATCGGAGAGGCTATGGTGTTGATGTAGAAGCCCTCCGTGATCGATGCCTCCTCCGGCGGAGCTCCGGAACAGGCCCCAAGATGCGATCTCGTGGATATAGTAAGTAGCGGCGGTGGAATTAGGGTTTTGGCTCCATATCTGATCGTTTGGGGTACATGGGTATATATAGGAGGAAGAAGTACGTCGGTGGAGCAATAGGGGGCCCACGAGGGTGGGGGGCGCGCCCCCTACCTCGTGGCCTCCTTTTACGTGCCTTGGCGTAGGGTCCAAGTCTCATGAGTTGTATTTGATGAGAAAATCACGTCCCCAAAGGTTTCATTCCGTTTGGACTCCGTTTCATATTCCTTTTCTTCAAAACCCTAAAACAAGCAAAAAACAGCAATTCTGGACTGGGCCTCCGGTTAATAGGTTAGTCCCAAAAATAATATAAAAGTGGATAATAAAGCCCAATAATGTCCAAAACACTAGATAATATAGCATGGAGCAATCAAAAATTATAGATACGTTGGAGACGTATCAGGCGGCCTCCAGGACGTCTTCAAAATAACTCTCTGGTTCTGGATGGCCCCTGCATTCAGGCGGACCCTTCGTGGCGACGTCGATGGCCTTCATCTTTCCCCAGAATGTCTTGACTCGGGCAAGGGCCATCCGTGCACCTTCAATGCACACCGATCACTTTGCAGCATCGATTCGCGGCACCACGTCGACAAGCTTCTGCACCAAACCGAAATAGCTACTCGGCGCAGGCTCGGTTGGCCACAGTAGGATTATAACATCCTTCACGGCAGCGCCATATACCCTATGAAGTTTGGCCCATTGGGACATCTATTCATTGAGCAACAGCGGGCGCTTTGACGCACCGAACTGTGACCAAAAAAGCTTCTCCGTTGCATATCCAGCTCGCGCTTGGTAATACCGCGCTGCATCGGAAGAACTCTTCAGCAAGTCCAAATACTCGTCCGGAGAACTCCACACTTGGTTCAGCTGAGCATAGTCCGGGTCGCCGAACTTAGTCTGCAGCAGAAAAGGCTTTCCAGCCACTATCTCTTTCACTTGCCGAACCTCCTCACGGAGTGCTCTGAACTCTATCCGTGCTTCTCTTGCCTCATGTCGGGCCTTGTCCAGTTCAGCCGCTAAGGCTTTATTCTCCTTCTCAAGAAATTTGCAGCGGCCAGTAGCATTCTCCAAAGCGAGTGTCATCATAGATACCTTCTCCTCGCCCTGGCATCGCGCAGCTTGTTCGGACTTCAGTTCAACCGATGCCCCTTCAGCAGCAGCATCACTAAGCCGGTCCCGCTCCTTGGCCCAGACTAGCTCCGCCCAGAGAGCCTCCACGGCGGCAGCACCATCTGCATTTCATGCGCATTTCATATAAAGCACTTTCTCGCGTCAAGCACACTGGTGTAAAGAATGCTCGAAATACATACCATGCGAGTCGTCAAGACGCCTGTTGATCAATGCCATGTCATCCTCCGCAATATCCAGCTTTCGCTGCAGTTCGGCCACTTCCGTATTCCGGGCAACCATAGGAGGGGAAGCAACCTGTATTTCAAATCAAACCAAGGTTAATACCTGAGCATATCTCTTTGATCCTCCATCCGCTTCCTTCGGAAGACAATCTGAGTCTCAGGGGTTACTGCATATATAACAGGTGCATTCTATCAATAAAATTCAATTGACAAAAACTACATCACAAACCTCAAAACCTCTTAGAAGGCTCGTGAAGGCCTCGTTCAATCCAATCTTCGCGGATAGAACCCTTTTGACCACCGTAGCCATCAAGGTACGGTGCTCTTCTGAAATGGATGCTCGTCGTAGCAAGCCCGTCAGCATGTCTGGCGCTTCGGGGTCTTCGGAAACCGCCGCCGGAGTATGGAATTCCTGTGAAGGAACCCGCTTGCTTGCCTCCAGAATCGTCTCCGGCTGTAAACCGGACGGTTCGGGGACGCCAATCTTGATCCCGGAACCCCGAGTGACAAAGGCACCGCCTTCGGGTAACACCTTCTTCACTTCATGTACTACTTGGTGTTCAGGAGGAGCCCTTCGGGACGATACTCATTATCATCTCCCCTATTGGGCGATGTGATCGGAGAAGGCGTGTCACTCTCCATCATCTCCGGAAGAAGATCTCCCGAGGAGGAGGACGATTAAGAAGCACCAGGCGTTAACCTGTGTGGACGAACATATATCGGATGATTACTTCACTAATAAGAAAAGAATGAGGTGCGTCTAAAGTACCCCAGCTTCGCTTACGGTCTGCCTCGAGGTTCGTCCTCATCATCAAACTCTACGACAACCTCGCTCGCCCGGTCCAAGCCGCTCGACGACGGTGTTTTTCCTCTCTTCGAAGGTTTCCCCTCCTGATCTTTGGAGGCGACCCTCTTCTTCCCCTGGAGGGCTCCCTCTGCACTCTTGCCCTTGGGAAAAAGGATTTCGGTTTCCCCAAATGCAGCCACCTGGTACGGTGTCAGAATTAGCATTCTCGTCAGCAGGTTGGTTGCAGGGCCTTCGGGAAGAGGCGCCGGACACCAGATTAACACCGCTTTCTTTATCCAGTCCTATACAGGGACAGATTGTTCAGTATCTTGTTAAGAGATGCCTAAATGGAAGGTGCTTGGATATCGAGTACTTACCGAAGTGTCCGGTTGATTGCAGTCAAGGCCAACGTCTTCGGTGGTGTCCGGCCATTGCTCTCGTTCCCCGAAACATAATTTCCACATTCCTTCATGCGTAGTGCCGAAGAAGTGATGTAGAGTCCCCCGCCCTTCCGGTTTAAACTCCCACATACGAAGAAGCCGCCACTGACATGGCAAGATCCGACGGACTAGCATTACCTGACCGACATTCACAAGATTGATGCCCTTCTCGGCAAGGCTTCAGATGCGACTTTGCAGAGTCTGCACTTCATTGACGGATCCCCAGTCCAATCCCTTATTGACCCATGAAGCAAGCTGAATTGGAGGGCCGGGTCGGAACGCAGGTGTGGCCGCCCACTTGGGGCCTCGCGGCTCGTTGATATAAAACCACCCCTGCTGCCATAGGTCGGAAGATTTGGCGAAAGATCCTTCGGGCCAAACCGTGCCGACCAGCTTCCCTATTATGACGTTGTCGCTCTCTGCCTGCTCCTTCTCTGCCACCTGCGACCTCACATCAAAGGTCTTGAGCCAGAAACCATAGTGCAGATGAGTCCGGAGTAAGGCCTCACATGTGACGATAAATGTCGAGATGAGGAGAATAGAGTCCGGGGCCAGATCATGAAAATCTAGTCCATAGTAGAACATGAGCCCCCGGACGAAGGGGTTAAGCGCGAACCCTAGCCCGTGAAGAAAGTGGGATACAAATACTACCCTCTCGCCAGATCTTGGGGTCGGTATGACTTGCCCTTGTGCCGGAAGCCGATGAAATATTTCCGAGGTCAGATACCTCGCTACGCGGAGCTTCGCAATATCCTCCTCTGTGATAGAAGAAGCCACCCACCGGCCCTGATGGTTGGATCTGGACATGACTAGGGCTGGTGGCAATTGGAACCTGAGGGTTGGAACTTGGGGTGGCTGGGGTTGAGGAAGAAGCAAGCGCAAGGGAAGAAAATGAGACCGGGTCTCTATATAAAGGCCCCGAATATTGGGCGTCTCCCCCGGGTCTCTAAACTTACCTATCACCATGGAGTTGTACCCAGGGGACGGTTGGGTTACCCACACCTGCATTAATGAAAATCCCGTAAATAAAGGGACGTGAGCTCTGCCTTGACGAGACGTGCCCGTAAAACCGCACCCCAAGACGTGGGGCAGCTCGCTAGCCAACGGTTGGAAATAGTAACTGGGCAGGCATGATATGATATCATGAACAGTTATCAACAAGTTGGGCTCATGGGGTATTATATTCTCTGCCATTATATACACAGGTCCGGATATACTTACTTCGTCCGAAGACTATTCAAGAGTTCGGAAGGAGGGAACCCGCCTTGCAATGCCGAAGACAAATCTGCGCGCCGGACTCCTCGTCATTGAATCCAGCTTCAGGGGCTACTGAGGGAGTCCTGGACTAAGGGGTCCTCGGGCGTCTGGCCTGTTATCCTTTGGTCCAGATTGATGGGCTGTGAAGACATGAAGGCCGAAGACTGCATCGTGTCCGGATTGGACTCTACTTGGCGTGGAAGGTAAGCTTGGCGACCGAAGATTCCTTCTTATGTAACCGACTCCATGTAAACCCTAGATCCCCTTGGTGTCTATATAAACAGAAGGGGATAGTCCGGAAAGGACACGACATATACTCATTACCATATTCATAGGCTAGACTTCTAGGGTTTAGCCATTACGATCTCGTGGTAGATCAACTCTTGTAATACTCATATTCATCAAGATCAATCAAGTAGGAAGTAGGGTATTACCTCCATAGAGAGGGCCCGAACCTGGGTAAACATCATGTCCCCCGTCTCCTGTCACCATCGATCCTAGAAGCATAGTTTGGGACACCCTACCCAAGATCCGCCGGTTTTGACACCGATAGCCGGCTTATGCCAAATTCATGGCACGACCTTGTTATGTGTATCTGCAGCTCAAGATGCCAGGTCACAAGGGAACCATCATGATGCATGGGATCCGTAGGATAGCCCTGGAATGTGAAGAAGGGGATGCGGCTTATGCTGAGTCGGTTTGTGCAACAGAGGAGTTAAAATTTTACAAAGACAATGTTGACCCGACAGATATGACGTCTTTGAAAAAGCCAACCACAAAGCATGATTCGGTTCTCAAGTTTAAGTCAGCAGACGATACCAAGATGGTTGATTTTGTTCCTGGCAACTCATCCAAGCAGTTCAGCATGAGTGCTAATCTGGACCCGAAATAGGAAAGCGTGCTCATCGAGTTCATCCGTGAGAACCGGGACATCTTCTCATGGAAGCCTTCAGACATGCCGGGTGTACCGAGAGAACTCGTTGATCACACTCTTAATATTGATCCAAAGTTTAAGCCGGTCAAGCAGTTTCTTCATTGTTTTAATGAGGAAAGACGGAAGGCCGTCGGAGAAGAAGTAGCCCAGCTCTTGGCAGCTGGGTTTATCATTGAAGTTTTCCATCCTGAGTGGTTGGCTAACCCGGTGCTGGTACTTAAGAAGAACGACACTTGGCATATGTGTGTGGACTACACGGATTTAAACAAGGCTTGTCCACCTGATCCTTTTGCTCTCCCTCGTATTGAACAGATTATTGATGCTACGGTGGGTTGAGAGCGTTTGAGTTTTTTGGATGCTTATTCTGGTTATCATCAGATCAAGATGGCAGTTAAGGACCAGGAGAAGACAACTTTCATAACTCCCTTTGGAGCCTTCTGCTATGTGTCTATGCCTTTTGGGCTCAAGAGTGCCCAGGCGACTTATCAAAGATGTGTGCAAAATTGCCTTCATAACCAAATTGGGCATAATGTTCATGCTTATGTGGATGATATTATGGTGAAATCCAGAGAGAAAGAGACATTGATAGATGATTTGAAGGAAACCTTTGATAATCTTCGGGTTTACAAGATGATGCTTAACCCGGCCAAATGTGTCTTTGGTGTGCCGGCAGGTAAGCTTTTAGGTTTTTTGGTGTCCAACAGAGGCATTGAAGCTAATCCGGAGAAGATCAAAGCCATTACTTCTCTGGCTAAGCCAGCGTGTGTCAATGATGTGCAACGTCTGGCGGGTCATATTGCGGCATTAAGTCGGTTCATAAGCCGGATGGGAGAAAAGGCCATCCCTCTGTATCAGATGATGAAAAAGACAGATAATTTTGTCTGGAGTGATGCTGCTGATGCGGCGTTTGAGGTTTTAAAGAAGCAGCTGGTTGAGCCACCCGTGCTTACTGCCCCTATTGATAAGGAGCCTTTGTTGTTATATGTGGCTGCTAATAGCCGGGCTGTCAGTGTTGCCATTGTGGTAGAAAGAAAGGAGGCAGGCAAGGAATACCCGGTTCAAAGGCCGGTTTACTATATCAGTGAGGTGCTTACTGAGTCCAAGCGGAGATATCCGCACTGGCAGAAGCTTGTATATGGGGTGTTCTTGGCCAGCCAACACTATTTTCTGGGTCATCCCATCACTGTGGTTAGCTCTGCTCCTTTGGGAGATATCATTCAAAACAGGGAGGCAACTGGCCGGGTTGCTAAGTGGGCTATTGAGCTTGGACCTCACGGGTTAAAATATGTGCCTCGCACGGCCATCAAGTCTCAAGCGCTGGTGGATTTCATCAATGATTGGACAGAGCTGCAGATGCCTGAGGAAAATCCAGATAACATGTATTGGACTATTCACTTTGATGGGTCCAGGTAATTGGAGGGCTCGGGGCTGGAGTTATTCTTGCTTCCCCTCGAGGTGGTAAATTTTGTTATGTTCTCCATTTGATGTTTCCTTGTACTAACAATGCAGCTGAGTATGAGGCCTTGCTCCATGGTCTTCGGATGGCTAAGGAGATGAATTTAAGCCGAGTTAGGTGCTTTGGCGACTCAGACTTGGTGGCTCAGCAAGTATCTGGTACTTGGGATTCTAAGGATCCACTCATGGCGGCTTATCGACGAGAGGTGGATGTTATTGCTGGTCATTTTAAAGGCTATCAAGTTGAGCACGTCGATCGGAGGAAAAATGAAGCAGCGAACACTTTAAGCCGGTTGGGTTCTAAACGTAAACCGGTGCCGCCTAATGTCTTTCTTGATGTTTTGCATAACCCGTTGGTCAAGTTACCTACGGAGGAGGATTTGGCTATTCCTGACCCGGAAGCTCAGTTGGTGGCGGCTCTTCATGTAATCCCGGATTGGACAGTTCCTTATTTGGCTTATATGACCCGGGGCGAGTTACCTGAGGATGAAACCTTAGCTAGGCAGATAACCCGGCGGTCTAAGTCAATGACAATTGTTAATGGAGAGTTACATCATCGCAGTGTCACAGGGGCGTTTCAATGTTGTGTCTGTCTAGAAGAGGGTTGTGAGATCTTACGATAGATTCACGAAGGAGATTGTGGTCATCATGCCGGTTCAAAATCCCTTGTGGCTAAAGCTTTCCATCATGGGTTTTATTGGTTAGCAGCCCATGCTGATGTAGAAGACCTCGTCAGCAGGTGTGATGGATGTCAGAAATTTGCACGACGAGCCCATGTGCCGGCTCAAGAATTGAGGATGATTCCAATTACTTGGTCGTTTGCAGTTTGGGGGCTTGATACAGTTGGACCTTTCAAAAGATCCAAGGACAAGAAGACCCACCTTTTGGTGGCGGATGATAAGTTCACTAAGTGGGTAGAGGCAGAGCCGGTCAGTAAGTGTGATGCGGCAACGGCGGTTCAATTCATGAAAAAGGTGATCTTCCGTTTTGGCTTTCCACACAGCATCATAACAGACAATGGCACGAATCTATCTAAAGGTGCTATGGAAGAATTTTGTCAACGTGAGCACATCCGGCTTGACGTGTCGTCAGTGGTTCACCCTCAATCTAATGATGAGGCGGAGAGAGCCAATCAAGAGATCTTGAAAGGCATCAAGCCCCGGCTTATGGTTCCCCTGTAGAGAACACCGGGTTGTTGGGTAGAGGAGCTGCCTTCCGTGTTATGGAGCATCAATACCACCCCAAACAGATCTACGGGATATGCACCTTTCTTCATGGTTTATGGAGCAGAGGCAGTTCTCCCTAGTGACATCCGTGATAATAGTTACAGTGGAAAAGCAGAGGTGCCCTAGAGGAGATCTGTTGCGGTGGATATATATAACAACTACCGCGCAAGTTTCCTACGGTTTTTGGATCTAAACTATGGATCTAAATAAAGAGAAGGAGGTACAACGATGAGCACTGATGAACACCGATGAACACCGACAAACCCTAATGACGGATCCATGGCGAGGGACAGAAGGCTTATTGATGTTGTTAGACCAGCGGAGTGGCGCCGCAGTTTTCTAGTCTACTCAGGGCGATGCAGCGGCCAGAGTTGAGGTCAAGAACGGAGGTCGACGGCGGCGAGTTTTGTACGGGACGACGCGTTGCAAGGAAGAATAAAGGAGAAGGAGAAGAGTGGAAGGTGGCTCTACGGTCCTATTTATAAGGAGACAGGGAAACAGTCAGGTGCGAAAGACGAGGAGGCCAAATGATGGTTATCCAGCTAATTGGACGCCTCGATTTTTGAGAAGACATTAAGATAAAGATCCGTTAAAGATGACGTCGTGGCGGGTTTCCGAAATTCCCGAAGATGATGTCATGGCGGGTCACAAGGTTTTCACAGCAGATGTGGAAGAATTTTTCTAAGTCTTGAAGATTGACATGAACAAGTTCAAATCAACCTGGGGCCTCATGTTGGGGATATAACTATTAGGTATAACCCGCCCAGGAGGGTCCCGGCCATCCCAATGATGATTCATCACAATGAAGCCCAAGATCATATGGCGGTTCATAGATAGGCTTAGTAGAGGTCCCAAACCCGAAGGCAGCTTAAGGCCCATGGTGGTAAACCGCCATGTATGTAAACTTGTATTGTAAGGCATATGAGAAAAGTCACCGAGCCAGATACGTTAGATAAACCAGCCGGGACTCTGAGGGTCGTAGGGCGTTAACCCGTGTATATAAGGGGACAACCTAGCGGTGGCTTAGGACAAGAAACAACAGATCGAGAGCCGGGTCAAGCGTATTCGCTCCTTGCTCATCGAAACCCTAGCAATACGAACTACAAACTAGACTAGACTTTTACCTTCATCGCAAGGCGCCGAACCAGTATAAACTCCCCGTGTCCTTTGTCCTGATTAACCCCTTTAAGCTAACCTCATCGCGACAGCTCCACGACTAAGTCCTCACACTAGGACATCTGCCGTGACAATTCCATGACAGTGTATATCCTTTGAGTAGTTTATTATTTACTTTTGAGCGTCACTTATATTTCTTGGAGTAAATTTACATCATGCACTTGAAATTAAATATATGTGTTGAGAAATAAATATGCATCCTTGAAGGAAATATGCCCTAAAGGCAATAATAAAGTTGTTATTTATATTTCCTTATATCATGATAAATGTTTATTATTCATGCTAGAATTGTATTAACCGGAAACTTAGTACATATGTGTGAATACATAGACAAAACAAAGTGTCCCTAGTATGCCTCTACTTGACTAGCTCATTCATCAAAGATGGTTAAGTTTCCTGACCATGGACATGCATTGTCATTTGATGAACGGGATCACATCATTAAGAGAATGATGTGATGGACAAGACCCATCCGTTAGCTTAGCATAATGATCGTTAAGTTTTATTGCTATTGCTTTCTTCATGACTTATACATATTCCTCTGACTATGAGATTATGCAACTCCCGAATACCGGAGGAACACCTTGTGTGCTATCAAACGTCACAACATAACTGGGTGATTATAAAGATGCTCTACAGGTGTCTCCTAAGGTGTTTATTGGGTTGGCATAGATCAAGATTAGGATTTGTTACTCAGTGTATCGGAGAGGTATCTCTGGGTCCTCTCGGTAATGCACATCACTATAAGCCTTGCAAGCAATGTGATTAATGAGTTAGTTACGGGATGATGCATTATGGAACGAGTAAAGAGACTTGCCGGTAACGAGATTGAACTAGGTATGAGGATACCAACGATCGAATCTCGGGCAAGTAACATACCGATGACAAAGGGAATAACGTATGTTGTCATAAGATTCGTCCGATAAAGATCTTCGTAGGATATGTAGGAACCAATATGGGCATCCAGGTTCCGCTATTGGTTATTGACGAGAGAGATGTCTCGATCGGTCATGTCTACATAGTTCTCGAACCCATAGGGTCCGCATGCTTAACGTTCGTTGATGATATAGTATTATATGAGTTATATATGTCGGTGACCGAATGTTGTTCGGTGTCCCAGATGAGATCACGGACATGACAAGGAGCTCCGAAATGGTTTGGAGGTAAAGATTGATATATAGGATGATATGGTTCGGCCAAGGGGTGAAGCCCACGAGGCTTTAGGTCGGTGCAAAAGGAGTTTTACTGGGGTCGGGGGGCCAAACGCCGGAGACCCTGGCGTCTGGCCCTGGGCCAGACGCCGAGGCCCATGGCATCTGGGCCAGACGCCAAGGATTGTGGCGTTTGGTCCTGGAGTCCGTGTGGGACTCTTGCCTTTCGGGCAAAACCGACTTTGAGGAGGCTTTTGCTCCAAGTTTCGACCCCAGGGCTCAATATATAAATAGAGGGGCAGGGCTAGCACCAAAGACACATCAAGAAACACCAAGCCGTGTGCCGGCAACCCCGTCCCCTCTAGTTTATCCTCCGTCATAGTTTTCGTAGTGCTTAGGTGAAGCCCCGCGGAGATTGTTCTTCACCAACACCGTCACCACGCCGTCGTGCTGCCGGAACTCATCTGCTACTTCGCCCCTCTTGCTGGATCAAGAAGGCGAGGACGTCATCGAGCTGAACGTGTGCTGAATGCGGAGGTGCCGTACGTTCGGTACTTGATCGGGACAGATCATGAAGGTGTACGATTACATCAACCGCATTGATAAACGCTTCTGCTTTCGGTCTACGAGGGTACGTAGACACACTCCCCCCTCTCGTTGCTATGCATCTCCTAGATAGATCTTGCGTGAACGTAGGAAAATTTTGAAATACTGCGTTACCCAACAATCCTCACCTTAATTTATCAATATAAGTGACACTTTGATAGGTCATATCTTCAATTAAGCAGGGAGTTATATAACAATGGCTAGAAGCACAAGTTGCATAATTAAATTAAGCAAATCATATTGTGGTGGCAAGTATATCCTAATGACGGACGGATGACTGGCTTGGCACATGTTCACACATGTTTGATAAATTCCAATTCAGCCTTGATGGTATTTAGGTTTGTAGATTATCATCATGATTATATTTTCTCAATGAAGTTACTATTTAAGAATTATAATTGTGGTTTCCATGCTCAATCTTATGTTGAATACTATTTAAAGAAACAAAGAAAAATCAAAGTGTTGGACTGGACTCAATATGAGTGTTTCGAAGCTCTCTGCAAACTGGAGTACAACCTCATTAGAAATTTTGTCGCCACATATTGATGTAAACATGAAAACAACCTCCCCAAGTTTAGGCTTTTGCAAGCCCAATGAGAGCTCATTGTAGAAACGATGATACCTTGGAGCCCAAGAGTGGCTCTACGTGGTGAAGTGGACGTTAGTTCTCAGTAGTGGCTTAGAGAGGGTTGGCGAGGTCGCTCATGTTGTTAAGCTCAGAGGCGTTTGTATATGTAGCATACGACCAAACTCCATCATCATCTTCAGGTTGCACCTCATGTTCATGTGCGAGTTTTTCTTCATCCCACTCTTCAGGCATGGCCACATTAGGGTCCTCCTCTTCTTCTTCTTCACCTTGCGCATCATAATGCAAAATACCTTCCTCAATCGAGAACCGTTTATGCATGGGAGTCAGAAGCAAATGACCAACTCCAAGGATACAAATAAGGATTATATCATTCCTAATGACAACCATACCACCGCTATGGAGAACTGAAAAGAGAAACAAAACAATTACCATCTAATGGACGTAACGCGCCCAAAGTCGAGACCGAGTGCGTTGTTCAAAATGGTGATAACTCCTCCGCAAGTGATGTCTCCTCGCGTTTGGTTGGCCCGGCGGCTAAGATGGAATAAGAGAATGGCGCCCAAGTTTGGCCTCATGTTGAAGATTGATCGCGGAGCTTTTCCAAGTATAAGCATATTTTTTTCATTCACTTTTGAAACTTCTCTACATGCCTGCAACATGTTAGCAATAACATAGTAGAAATTAAAAAAAATAGGAATTTCAATGCAAATGGCCATAGAAACTAGGCAATGGACACTCATGCTATAATAGTAATGTTGCAGATGGGATTGCAGCATATCTGAGCAAACCGAGTATGGTCGTTGTTGTCTGAAACCGAAATGAGTGCACCACTCGATGAGATACACATCAAAGTTCCGGACCATGATGCGGAAATGGATCCTGTCTTCTCGCTCTCGTGGGAAGTTCACATAGTGTGTGTCAAGGTGCTAAAAAATTCAAGCATCAGCCAGCGATAAGTAGGAATGTTCTAAAAGAAAATTTTCCACAAGACAGCACTAGCATATAACAAACTAAACTCATTACTTATATCGAATATTTCATTGTTTATGTTCTGATGCACGACTCGGTTCAATCAGGAAAACTCTCCGTATTCAGCATGCTAACTTTCAAACCTGTCTATGTAAAATGCTCCTACGTTAATAACACCTTTATATGAAAAAAAACTGGAACATCCACTTCTCAAATGCGTTCGGCGGAAGGTCCAAATTGCCGTCCCACTGCATTATAAAAAAACAAAATTAGCATTCAATAGTGCTGAAATGGCATCATTCATTTTTTATAGGTCGCATTCCTGCAATATCTTTGAACTTGTAATTTCATATGCCAATAGAACGTCATCTTCTTAAACATTGAATATTTTCGGGTTTATTTTCAAACTTTGACACATGGTTTTCACAACGTTTTCTTTGTAATTTGGTTTTCATGTCATATATTTTCTCCTCGGTGAAATGCTTTTAAATTACTCCCTTCGATCCATATTACTTATCGCTTATTTAGTACTACTAAATATAATAGCGCTTCACTGTAATTTTAGAAGAATGACAGTTTGGAGCTACTAAATATATGTGTGTAAAATTTTAGAATGAAATACCTTGAGATGAGGTATGTGCAAAAAGAACAAATTCATGGACTTTTGGGATGAATAGTATTCCGGATCTTGTGCCTCCTCGTATGTCTGTATATTTTTTGAAATGTAAAATATGAATTCTGTTGAATTTTGAATTTTTAAAAAATGGCCTCCATGTAGGCCGAGCTCCAAAAGCAGTTTTTTTTAGGGACTAACAAAACATGCTAAGGCCCCGCTTGGTTCCTCGTTTTAGGGCCCAATACACCTGTAAAATATACCCCTGTAAAATAAAAACGGATGGGCCTGTCGTTGGTGCTTGGCATGTCGTTTTTGGGCTGTAAGTTTTACACTGGTTTTCTCGTTTACACCCGTATCGGGCCGGTATCCGATACAGACCAGAGGCCGTCGTTTTTCCCCCACCTCGCCTCTCGCTCGAGACCTAGATCGAGTTGCGCCGCCGGGAGGCGCCGGCGCTGGTGTCCACGAGGAGGTCAAGCGACGACGTTCGCGACGGCGACGTGGTGAGGCGCAGAAGATGGTGGCCACGACGGGGTTTAGACGTGCCGACGACGGCGACTCGTTCCTGGCCACGACGGTGACGGCGACTCGTTCCTGGCCACGACGGTGACGGCGACTCGCTCCTGGCCGCGACGGCGACGCTGGCCGGCAGTCGTGACCTGACCGTGACGGCGAACCGCTCATCCTCCTCCGCTCCGCCAAGGTATCCTCCCTCCTCCTCTGCCCCCTTCCTATCCCTTCCCCAGTCATCCGGCGGCGGAGTACTCCTTGGCGACGTGGCCATCCTGCTTGGTGATGATTAGACCGAACCCTCCTATCAGTTAACAGCTGCTGCCAAAGTTTCACAAGAATTCAGTTTCGTCAGGCGTAGGGTAGTTAGTTCCGTCAGTTAAAGTTCAGTTTGATCAGGGAAATAAGCCAAGCTTCATTTAGTTGTTACAGTGCAGTTTAAGCTGCTGTCAAAGTTCAGATTGATCGGGGAATAAGCCAAATGATCTGGTAGTTAGCTGCTGTCAAAGTTCAGTTTGATGTAAATCTAGAAATACTGATAAACAAACAGATGAACAGTGATCCAATGAGTTGCTTTTGTCTGTCCAAGATGTTTTTGATCGGTTGAAGATAGTGCCCAAAGTTCCTTGCAATAGATAATGTGTTTGGTCATGTTAAGCTAGTTTGTCGTTGTTCATATACTATGGGCCTGCTTCGTTTAAATAACATGACTGATGCATGGAATAACAACAGAAGCTTGCTAACAATCCATGCCCTGATGTGTATGCTATATAGATAGACAAAGTTTTTTTGCTTATTTATTTTATTCTCTTCTCGCTAGATAATGGATACAAGTAATCATGCTGATGGTTATCACGTACTGATTCGGAGGAGGAGGAGATGATGTTTCTTGTCTTTCCGACATTATATTGTATATCTTCTAGGAGAGAAAAGATTCCATACAACACATCAATTCTTACGGGAGCTAAGTATATCCGGGAAATATTGGATGGCCACCCTCAATGGTGCCTTGATATTCTTAGGATGGAATCCCACAAGAATTCAGTTCGTTAGCTGCTGTCGAAGTTCAGATTGATGTAAACCTAGAAATACTGATAAACAAACAGATGAACAATGGTCCAATGATTTGTTTATGAACAGGGTCCAATAAACTTCCATGGGTTTATGAATAGTTCATCTGTTTTCTTTGTCCAGTTGTGCAAATAGAATGCTAACTAAGTTGGGCCTGTTTGATAAGTTATATAACTGCAGCACCTATTATTGCTACTGATATCATTGGCTCATTGCTGCCTTTGTGCAATGCAGAACTGTTAAGAGTGATTTGGAGGATTCAAGATTCTGTGAAGCTCTTTTGACATTTAAAGCTCAGAACTGAAGGTACTTAATAAACTCAAAAGCATTCAGTCCAGCTTGTGTGTGTGTCACTGATTTATTCTTCATTGTTTTGCGCATGTGCTTGTCTATATACATCTATACTCAACTGTTACATCAATCAATAGAAGTATGGTAATATCTTTTCATGTTACACTAATCTCGTTATCTTGATGTGCTAGTGCTCCTTTTATTCCAATGTCATAACATAGATTATATATACTACTGTGTTTACTTTGAAGGAGAGTTGCGGGTATTTATTTTGTAATCTCTTCTCGCTAGATAATGGATACGAGTAACCATGATGATGGATATGAGTCATGTACTGATTCTGAGGAGGAGGAGGAGGAGGAGATGATGTTTCTTGTCTTCCCGACAATATATTGTATATCTTCTAGGAGGGAAAAGATTCCAGTGAACACATCCATTCTTACGGGAGCTAAGTATATCCGAGAAATATTGGATGGCCACCCTCAACGGTGCCTTGATATTCTTAGGATGGAATCCCATATCTTCCAACTTCTATGTGACCATCTTAGATCCAAAAATCTTCTAAAAAATTCAAAAGGAGTCAGTGTTGAAGAGCAACTAGGGATGTTTATGTACATGCTATCCAGGAATGCGAGTTATCGTACGTTGACTGATAGGTTTCAGCACAGTCCTGAAACGGTGCATAGGCATATCAATGGATGCTTCAACGCTATGAGATCATTGGCATTTGACCTTATCAAGCATAGTTCGCTAGATACTCATTGGAAAATATCAACAAATCCCCAGTTTTGGCCTTTCTTTGAGGTACACGCCATCCCTTGCTATGTACTTTAGGAATTTATATCCTCCCTTAGTATAACACATATAGTAACCATAGCTTGTTTAATGCAGAACTGCCTAGGGGCAATAGATGGGACTCATGTTCCCATGACCATTACATCCAACGAGGCTGCTCCATACAGGAATAGAAAGGGGACCCTCTCCCAAAATGTGATGGTCGCCTGCGACTTCGATCTCAACTTTGTTTATGTGTCAGCTGGTTGGGAGGGGTCTGCCTCAGATGCTGGAGTATTGAAATCTGCTATTCAATCAGGCTTCCATGTGCCTCCGGGCAAGTATTATTTGGTTGACGGAGGCTATGCAAACACACCACAGTTTCTAGCTCCGTACCGTGGAGTTCGTTACCATCTAAAAGATTTCGGTAGAGGTGGCCCTCGTCCAAAGAACCCCAAAGAACTCTTCAATCTAAGGCATGCCCGTCTACGGAACCATATAGAGCGTACAATTGGTGTATGGAAAATGCGATTTCCTATTTTAAAAGTTGGCGCACATTACCCAATTGACACTCAAGTCAAAATTCCTATGGCGGCAGCTGTATTTCACAATATAATCCGGAGTCACAGAGGTGATGAACAATGGCTAGATACGCAACAAATGCAAATTGACCCTCTTCTATTTGTCACTCTTCCTGATGGAGATGACAGACCTCGACATGTTCCTACATCCTCAAGCAATCAAAGGGACCTTGGTAATTCTATGAGAGATGAAATTGCCAACAGGATGTGGGTGGACTATCAAAGAATTCGAAGTGAAAGATCGTCACGGAGATCTACTAGCTAATAATTTAAGTTTTTATTCTGTCAAAGTAATTTATTGTAATGATGTGGAATTTGAGATATAAAGATGACATTTGAGTTATGTTAATGTTTCATTTGAGTTATGTAAGGATGACATTTGAGTTATGTTATTAGGATCGATCCTATATATTAGCAACATTTGAGTTATGTTAATGTTTCATTTCATATTACTTGATGTGATTTTGCATTTTCAGATTCTTATATTTCTTAATGTGATGTTGGATTTTCATATTCTTATGTTGCTTAATGTGATCAGATTCTTGTATTGATTTATTGCTAAAGTTACATTGTCATAGGTTCAATATGACGCAAAATAGGGCTAAGTGGACAGCAAGGTATGAGAAAGGTCTCGTGGAGGTACTTACAGAGTACAATCTATCTCATTACCGTGGCCAAAATGGGTGGACTACCGAAGGATGGAATCAAGTTGTCAAGGAACTGAACAATTTATATCCAGAGGCAAGGTTTACCAAGGATCAGGTTCAAGATAAGGAAGCTCAGTTGAAAAAGCACTACAAAAATATCAAGTTGATAGTCAACCGCTCTGGAATATCATGGAATGATATTGCATGTGTGATCAACACCACGCCTGAAAAATGGGAAGAGATCATTGCAGTAAGTTTTTATTCCTTCTAACTTTTGATTTCCTTATATGTGCATGAACTTTTCATGCCTATGCATGATCTGCTCACACCTTTCTATTAATTATGTAGGAGGACCCAAAGCTCAAAATGTATGAAGGAAAGAGCTTTCCATTGTACGAGGCATTGGGTGTGCTCTATGAAGGACACATTGCGCAAGGAAGACACTGCCTCACATCAAGGAAGCCTCCGATTGGCACAAAAACAGGTAGCAACTTTGGAGCGAAGGATAAGATGGTTGCAAGCACTAGCAAGAAAAATACAAGACATGGAAGAGATGACAACGTAAGGACTTCTTCAATAATTGACATCAATGATACTCCTACATTAGATGATGTGGATGAAAGAGAGAACACTGTCAATGACGAGGAAGAATTAGGCAGTGAAGATGCTGATGGCGATCAACCACAAATAAGTGAATCAAGTGCAAAAGGGAAAAAAACTAAGAAACAAAAAGGTGCCACATATGTACAGCGACTTGAAGATTCCATGATGGCTTATGTGAATTTCAAGAAAGATCAAGCTTCCAAGAAGGAAAAAGTGTCACAGCAAGGAAAACAACCCTCAATTACAGAATGCTTGCAGGTCTTGAATGACATGGATGATGTTCCCGACGAGGTCAAAATCTTTGCCTCTGATGTTTTCAAGGATGCAGCAAATCGTGAGATTTTCCTGGGTTACAACTCAAGATTGCGGGGTATGTGGCTAAAGAAGGAAGTCGACAAGATTAGTCCTCAGCCTCCTCCTTGTAAGTACCATTATGTTGGTTTTCTGCATTTCTTCTCCCCACTAAAAGATAAGTTTGTAAGGCTTAGTTGAGCGAGTATTCCTTTGCAGCTCGGTTTTCATCTGGCGATATTCCTTCAATCAATCTGGTGCTCTGATCAAAGGTATTGTTTGTGCTCCTTTTATTTCCATTAGGTGAAGCATACCTTGCTTGCTCCTGGAGTCCCTTTGGCCTCAACGAGGCTCCGCTAGTGGGAGGGAGTAACATAATATTCTGGACATGTTTGTTATTATCCACAATAGACCTGTTTTGGGAACTTGCAATTCTTGGAGTTATCATTTTTGCATTCAAAATCATATAGACCTGCTGCTTTCTAGAACATCTTTTCTTACTTAAGATGTTGTTTATATTGCTGCCATGTTGTTTCTTCATATCGGTGTTTTTTGAAAAATAATATGGTTTCTTTAAATTTAGTGACATGCTATGGCTACCTTGTACCATCTGGCTCCCCTTGGTAATTCAGGATTTTGTGCTAATCTTTTTGACATACATGGTTGTTCTTGACATGTGTGGCTGGTATCCTTCATAGAGCACAAAGTGTTCTTACATAGCTAATGTTTTTCAATTTTTTTTCTTTTCAGGATGTCCTTTCACATGATTCTATGATTACCCGAGTCCATGAAGCAATCAATAATATTCCTGAAATACTTTATGTCTAAGCGCACAATGGTTGAACAATTGCCTCAATAAATTTGGTTATGTAGCATGCGGACGAGACGAGACAAGTATGCCTCGATAAATTTGTAATTTAAACTACTGACTTTGAGCACTATGAGTTATCGGAACTATGTTCAAATGGATGATTGCAAAAATATTATCCTTTTTTTGATGTGGTTGTACTGTTATATAAATAAAAAATTTAGCTCATTTTATACATGTGCAATTTGTGTGGAAGTGCAGTCTGTGCTATTGAAAATTCTGTACGTGTGTATTAGAAAGTCTGTGCTGTTGAAAAGCTATACATTTGGGTGCCATGCATATTTGAACATATATATAGTGCTGCAACTTGGGCGCCATGTATATTTTACAACCGAATTGAAACTGGAGCCAACTTACAGGGGTGGCAGAAAAACAACATTCCAAGCGGAGGCTAGAAGCGGAATGGAAATACAACCCTGTGGCATGTATTTGGTTTGAGACTAGTATAATACAGGTGTAAAATGTTACAGGGGTGGCAGAAAAACAACATTCCAAACGGGGCCTAAAGAAAATGCAAACCTCCACTGCTGTTGGGCAGAAGGTCCAGATTGCCGCCCCACTCCATTATCAAAACTTAATAATTCGTCGTCGCGTTGATGCAATCGTCGTCATCGGAGATGCCTCACGCCTGCAGCTGCGAAGACCAAAGAACCGAGCCGGAGCCACTGGCCGGATTCGCCATGAGACCGCCGCCGTCTCCCCCTTTGCTCCCCTTACTCCTGCTTCTCCTTCTCCTCCCGTCGCCGCCGACTGCGGCGGCAGCGGCAGGCCCCGCCTCGTTGGAGGCGCTCCGCGCGGCGGCCGGCCGCAGGGCCGCGTCGCCGGCCACGCAAGAGAGGGCTGCCGCCGGGGTGCTCCGCCGGCTCCTCCCCTCCCACGCGCTCAGCTTCCGGTTCCAGATCGACCCCAAGGTTGGAGCACGTCAACTCCGGATATTTCACCTCACTGTGACACTGCCACTAGCAGTATTGCTTGGACAGAATCAGTGATTGTTTTGCTTTCATTGCTCCAGGGCGGCGTCTGTGGCGACTCGAGCTGCTTCAGGATAAGCAATGTTGATGGCTCGAGCAAGGGCCGTGCAGAGATTCTGTATGCTTCTCTCCCTTATTTTGTGTGCACAGGACCATTGCCTGCTCTGTGGTCTAACTTTAGAGAAAAGTGTAGCTAGTTACTAGTACTAATTAGTTGCTGTGATTGTCTAGCATTGTGTTCAAGTGATCTCCACCTTATATATGCTGATGAGTTTGGAAATAGCAATTATATGCCTGATCAAGCAGTGTTAAAAATTGAAGGCGTTTCCCTCGAAAAGCAAATCATTGTGTTCGACTCCCGGTTCTTCAGTTGAGCATGGAGAGATGAACAGAGTGAAAATTCGCTAGCATGCAAGTTACCAAAAGTACAAATTTCTGATGTTTCCATTGCAAATAAAAATAAAGGCAAATGCACTCACCTCTTCATGATGTGCAGGATCCAGGGTAACACTGCTGTTGAGCTTGCATCTGGACTCCATTGGTACCTCAAATACTGGTGTGGGGTGCACATTTCTTGGGATAAGACTGGTGGTGCACAACTGGCGTCAGTCCCTTCGCCTGGGTCTCTGCCACGAGTGAAGGAAACGGCTGTCAAGGTTGAGCGCCCTGTTCCGTGGAATTACTATCAGAATGTCGTCACTTCCAGCTGTGAGTTTTTTCGTGGTTTAGTCTTTTTTCCAGCTCTCGTTGTCTCTGTTTCGCTCATAGTTACTAATGTCTTGAACTCCTGGTTCAAGTCCTTCATTGTAAATACACCTCTCATGTTGATTTGCTAATATCTCTCATCACCTATTGCGCTCCAAAAAATGATTCCCTTGGTGCCATATGGATTCCTTGATCATTTAGGAGTACTAGAAAGTAAATGCACCGTTCAGTTTTTACTATCATGGCTGTTTGTTTTGACGCGAAAGCAATATAAATCTATCTGCTGATGTAAACACACATGAGGAATTGTTTGGTCTTGTACAATTATGTCCTAATAAGTTTTAGTTCGTTAACTCTTCCCATTTTATAGATGTACATTTTGCCCTGTACACACATTCTTTTAATTTAGAAATATTCCTGAAATCTTGCCGTTCTATTCTTTGCATGGATTCCAATGTTCTTTTCCTGATAAAATTCCTGTAGACTCCTTTGTGTGGTGGGATTGGAGAAGATGGGAGAAAGAAATTGACTGGATGGCACTTCAAGGAATTAACTTGCCTTTAGCGTTTACTGGACAGGAAGCTGTTTGGCAAAAGGTTTTTAAGGTAGAGCGATGAACATCTTTAACTCTGAAATGTTTTGTCAAAAATTGGAGCGTAGTTTTGCAACATGATTCAACTAGTCCTCTGGCTGAGAACTCTTAGAATAATTTTGCTGAAGCAACATATGATTAAAAGTGAGCCAAAGCTGGACCAATTTAAAGCCCATCTTCATTCTGGCTTCCTTACTGGGCCCAGTTCTCACCCGATTTAGTCAGTAAATTGATCAGTTTGGGCTGGCTCAGTCCAATAGACAGGACCTGTCTTTTTTTGCATGTGAACAGCAGTTCTACAATACAGAATTACAAATGCAATTTACACTGTGGAAGATTAGAGTTGAATGCTCCTGCAGTAGAATAATAGACTGGATAATCATTTACCTTGACTTAGTGTCTGCACTCTATTTGGGAATGGGCATAGTAGCGTGATGATTGCCCACATTCTTATCTTTCATTTACAATTTTGCATAAACTTTTGTGGAAACAATAGAACAATATATATATATTGTAATTACTCAACACAACTTGTACGGTTGCTGACCAGTTTGAAATCTTCAAACATGACAAACCCAAAAGTTATATTTTGTTAGATGTTCCACTGTTCTTAGTTTTCCCTCCATGTCATAGTGGAATTACTTATGATGTGATTTGTATTTTACTTTTGAACTTTTTTGTTGATTGATCACTTCTTAATTATTGAATTCCATTCCAGAGCTTTAACGTCACCGACAGAGATTTAGATGATTTTTTTGGTGGACCAGCTTTCCTTGCTTGGGCTAGAATGGGGAACTTGCATGCGTAAGTTAAAATTAAATTTATTGAAGACGACTTAATTGGCAAATAGTTGCTAGATAAATATCACAGCATTACAAATAAATAAGGATACATTGCCTCTGTTTTAGCATTTTGGTGATTAGCTCATACCGGAGTTATTTGCCTGGTGTATTTTCTTCGGGCAACCGGCTTGGCGTCATCATTCTGGAATCAATATCGTATTGGTCATTGTTTAGATCTTTAGTTCCTCTTCATGTTATTAAATTAGATAATCCTGAATGAATACTAGAAAAAGATTTTCTTTGTACTGGAATATTTTCCTTTTGTGTAAATATTTCCAGATGACAAACAATTGCTGTATATTTTGCCTTCAAAAGCATTTTGACTATATTGTAGGTTTACACAGTTGCCTCGAACACTATGTTGGTATTCTTGCAGTAACACCTGAAATGCTAAATGTGATTATTTGTACACGGGAATCATTCGACAATATAATCATATGTTTAAAAAAAATTGTAGATGGGGTGGGCCACTTTCACAAAATTGGTTAGATCAACAATTGGCACTGCAGAAGAAAATATTGTCTCGTATGATTGAGCTTGGAATGGTCCCAGGTATGTTCTTTTACAGTCCAGAAATCAAAATTTCTGTTTTTTTCTCTATTAAATTTCTGCTAGTTAAACCTGACATATGCCATCAGAGCCTGGTTTTCCTTCTATCATTAAAGTTTTCTCATTTGTTAATATTATTGCCATCTACTTCTAATTTTAAAGTCATGTGTTCTTGAGTATATTATACTATTGGTAAATTGTTAATATAACTCCCTAAATATTTGATTCAGGTTGTATACTTACAGTGTATTCCATTTTTCAGTTCTGCCATCATTCTCAGGAAATGTACCAGTCGCGTTTAAAAAATTGTTTCCATCTGCCAGCATAACCAGACTCGGTGGATGGTAATATACTGTCATGTGCCATTTCTGCTGATATTTTCGGGAATTTTGTGCTCAGTATAAGACTGAAGACTGAAGTTACTAGAATTTCATCTTTATGGCTAACCTTTGTATCGCTCAAAAAATATCTATTGTTACGTTGGAGCCAGAAGCCCAGCTTTGGTGCCCATGCATTCATGATGTCTCTTGCAAAGTATTCGAGTGTTAAGTACTCCCTGTGATCCGAAAAAAGTATCGTGGCTTTAGTTCAAATAGTTCAAATTTGAACTAAAGCCAGGACACTTCTTTTGGATTGGAGGGAGTATTATTGGAACATCCGAGACAGATAAAGAAGTTTCAGACCTTCAGGTTTTTTAACTTGTAATACTTATGAACTTGCCATTTTACTTAGTTACCATATGGGGCTACAAACATAGTTGCCCATGAGATAGTTATTTAAGGGCCAACTTTGCTTAATGGATAGCTTGGGATTATATGGCCAATATCCTTATTGGTGCAATAGAAGGGCAAAATCAGATTCAACTTCTTCACAACTCCCGAAACAAAGAACTTCTTCAAACTAGTTTTCCTTTTGCAGGTTTCTTCGCGCTAGCCTAAAGGTCTAGAAGACTAGAACTATCAAATCAACATGAGCTAGCAGTATTTGTGTCTAACATTTTATGGGTTTCAACTCTAGCCTACCCCAACTTGTTTGGGACTGAAAGGCTCTGTTGTTGTTAGGAATAAAAATAAAATATCAGTTGACTACCATTTCAGTAAACAAACTTATTTGACATGGATTGCCGGAATGAAGATTTTTCTACTTCAACCCTTGGATGCTGATATTTACATATTCTTTGCTTCAGGAACACAGTTGATGGTAATCCTAGGTGGTGCTGCACTTATATTCTTGATCCTTCAGATGCATTGTTTATTGATGTGGGACAGGCTTTTATCAAGCAACAAATGAAAGGTCTGCATTTCTATTGGTGGATAGAAACTGGA
>NC_041388.1:600366777-600392690 GCF_002162155.2 Triticum dicoccoides
TTTTTTATGTATGTTTTCATAACCTATACCTGGTTCTAATTTGTCTTTCATCTTTTTTGGATACATGCAGAATATGGTGACATCACCAGCATCTATAATTGGTAACTCATACTAATCTGGTCCTCGACAATATTGCATCAGTGTGTTGCATTAATGCTCTGTGTTATTACTTGTTGGATTACACAGTTTGAATACAATATACTACTCCCTCCATTTACTTTTCAGGGCATAACATTTAGAGATTAAAACTTGCAGCATTTTACCATCAGTTAGTCCAAGAACATAATCATTACTGGTGCATTATGTCTGACATTTGTTAACATGTCCACTTGTTTGGCATTCTGTTTATTTATGGCATCGATGTTCATTGCTCGCTGCACTGCTTTGGCTTTGTAGTTTATAGAGCAACTGAGCAAGTCCATTTTGCATGCTTTACAGTCAAAGTTATTTCTTTCAGTGACACATTCAATGAGAATACACCACCGACAAATGAACCGGCATATATTTCATCACTTGGTTCTGCTATCTATCAAGCAATGTCGAGAGGTAACAAGGATGCAGTGTGGTTAATGCAGGTATGCTGCTTTACTCTTCTTTGACACCCAAAAGTATAAAAGATTATGTATTTTGTATAACAACAACAAGTCCATAATATAGTATTCCCTCAGATCCGAATTAATTGACGCAGCCTCTATACAGTGTCCTCTACACATTGTACAGAGGCTGCGTCAATTAATTTGGATCGGAGGGAGTACTAGTATTTTGTGTCAATTGGGTGTTACTGACGCCTTTTGGGGCCAGTCCTATTCAAATTTTAAATAAAGCCACGACACTTATTTTGGGACGGAGGGAGTAGTATTTTGTGTCAATTGGGTGTTACTGACGCCTTTTGGGCCAGTCGTACAGACGCTCCACACCGCAAGATTGGGAAGCAACCAATTAGCCTCATCTTCCTTTCTCTTTCCATGCTTACCTTAGCATATATTTTTGTTATTGCTTTCCCTTATTACTTAGCTAAGTTTGTTATCCACACCATAGGGTGGAGATAAGTATAGGAATTACTCATACTCATACGGTCTCCTGACCTTGTTTGTAAAAAAATAAGAAAAGATAACGTGAAATTCTGCCCTGTGATTGATCAGTGAAAAGCCACTTACTCCAAGCCACGGTTTATATTTTACAACAGACATGATTTTCATGAGCACGGTTGGCAAATTTAAAGAGTAATATAATCTCTAAAGCTCCTTTCCTTCATTCAGGGTTGGCTATTTTACTCGGACGCAGCTTTCTGGAAGGAGTCTCAGATGAAAGTGAGTTCTTATTTTTGCTTCTTTTTTTTTGTATCTTGAGCACCAACAGAAATGAGGTTACTTGTAAAGTAAAGGTTAATGCAACCTTAGTTTTAACTTGTAGCAGAAAAGTCATACATTTAAGTTCAAATAAAAGCAAAGTACAAGAATCATGTAAATAGTAATAGAGTAAAATAAACCAGCGGTCCTAAAAGTATTCGAAGTGTGCCATCTAGGTCCAAAAGTTTGAAAACGAACACCCAGGTCTTAAAAGTCGTTGAGTCGTGCACTGCGGCTCCTAAACACATCTGACTAGGCAACATGGTCCTTTGACTGATGCCACGTACACTGAATTGCCACATGGGGCAAACTGACCGAGCTATGAATATATCAAAACATATATCAAAACAGAGTTACAGTATTCAGGGTCTTTGATATATTCATAGCTCGGTCGTTTTCCCCATGTAGCAATTCAGTGTACGTGGCAATTTTGATATATTCATAGCTCGGTCAGTTTGCCCCATGTGGCAATTCAGTGTACGTGGCATCAGTCAATGGGCCATGTGGCCTGGTCAGATGTGTTTAGGAGCCTCAGTGCACGACTCAACGACTTTTAGGACCTAGATGGCACACTTGGAATACTTTTAGGACCACTGGTGTATTTTACTCATAATAATAGGGACATATATATCACATGGGAAAATACACCAGCATGTGAGCTTCTATAAGACTATAAGTAAAGCTGCTGCGTATCATTTAGATGCGGGTAAATCTTGCTTCTTTTGCCTTGCAGGCACTACTTCATTCTGTTCCAATTGGTAAGATGATGGTCCTTGATTTATTTGCTGATGTCAAGCCCATATGGCAAACGTCCTCCCAGTTCTATGGTGTACCATACATCTGGTATGTCCTCTCTCTCTAGTTCTCAAACTTTTTATGTTCTTACATACACTATTAGTATTAAAAATACTAGTTATCCATTGTGCCAACGAAGTTAAGTAGTTAACTAATGATCATTTCTTAAATTAGGTGCATGCTACACAATTTTGGTGGTAATATTGAAATGTATGGAGTACTAGATTCAATTTCATCTGGCCCTATTGATGCACGTAGAAGCTACAATTCAACAATGGTTCATTTTACTTTCATTCCTTATGTAAATTTACTAACAGCAAGGGTCTCCTTTGCCTTTCCCTACAGAAGCAGTTAAAAAGATCTAATGGGGTACTTGCATTTAATCCTTCCTCTTATTTAGGTTGGTGTTGGCATGTGCATGGAGGGAATAGAGCATAATCCAGTTGTTTATGAGCTTATGTCTGAAATGGCATTCCGTGGTCAAAAGGTCGAAGTTGAGGTACACATTACAAATGCGTCTGGTCTCTGGTGTGTAACGGATTATGGTTTACTCCTATGCCATCAAACTAGAAGAAGTTTTTAACTTCATAGAGGGTTAATGTGAGCCTGTGCTTTAATTCATAAGGTTTCTAACTCAAAAGATTAAATTTTAACTAATCTGGTCTAAAGGTTGCTTCTGATATGGCTTTCTTTATGTTGTCCTGCATTTTCAGTAAGACCTTTGGATTAACTGATATTTTCTTATCGACAAGATCAATGTTGACAATTGGTGTTATAAAAGAAGTTTAAAGAGTATCAACTTATAATTTTAATTGATAGTTATTCTTTGGTAGAAATCGTTTATTTGGTCGTGTTAACTTCAGGCTGAATGAGGTACAAACTTTTGTACAGATCAGTGTGGCAGTGTCTATGTTTTTATTTATTTTACAATCTTGCTATGGCTTTGCTCGGGTTGCTGCTTTGATTCTGTCTATATTTTCCATTTGCTGAAGTTCTTGACCACCGCATTTGTTTTGATAGGTTGATTACCATCTAATCTATGTCTTTATCTTCCAGGATTGGTTAAAATCATACTCCTATAGGCGATATGGCCAATCAAATGTCGAAATACAGAAAGCTTGGGCAATTCTGTACCATACGATATACAATTGCACAGATGGAATTGCGGTTTAATTTCATACAGATGCAACTTTATTGCAGTCGTGCAATGCTTGCTGACATATTCATGTATCCTTTTCATATGTTCATTGCAGGATCATAATAAAGACTACATAGTTGAATTTCCAGACATCAGTCCAAGTTCTTTCAGTTCCCAGTATTCCAAACGAAAAATTATCTCACATGTGAGGAAACATCCGAGGTTCTTAGGCGAGGTCTCTGCAAGCCTACCACAACCGCATCTATGGTATTCTACGGAGGAGGCCGTCAAATCCCTTGAACTATTTCTTAAAGCAGGAAATGGCCTTTCAGAAAGTCTCACATATAGGTATGTCTCGTCGTAAGCATTGGTTCTTCAAGCATTTGGATGTCATGCATCCTCTTTCTTGTGGCATGCATCCTTTAAACTTCTTGTGTCAGCTTATAAAATTTTGAGCCATTGTCGGTTCTATTCCCGAAAATGAACTGGTGGTTTCTAAAATACCGACTCTTTTGAGAATTAGATGTTGTGGTGTTTCACCCGTTCATTCTGATTTATGTAAATCACACCAACTATATGCATGAAAGAAACATAGGTTTTTCTTTAGCTGGAAATAGGGGTACAATTTAGTTAGTTCCTAGGAGGGTCACTGGCAAGTGGACAAAGAAGGTTTTCCTGCCTATTTGATCTCCTACATGTTTTTCACAGCTGCTTACGTCCACACGTTAGTTAATTTCAATCATGTCAAATGATCAGGGCACAAGTGAAGTCAGTAGTTCTGGTTAAAAAAAAGTAAGTGGTCAGCTCACATATGCCAAGTTTGGAATAGAAGGGAAAATGGCTGAAAAGTGGGACTCGCTTGTAGGTGGCATGCTTGCTGCCATAGTTATGCAGTGGCGGAGCCAGAAAGATGGGATCAGGGGGAGCCAAGTGATGTTAAAACAGGTTGGGGAGGGCCAAACCTTGAGCAGCAACCAACCACCAATTATACACTGTTCATAAGCAAACTAGCAGCAAATACCTGATGTTAGAGAGGGCAGGGGGTGGGGGCCCTGCTGGTCCCTCCTGTCTCCGCCACTGTAGGTATGTATGTGGAGTACTCCTGACGAAGAGGCAAAAAAAGGGGGGCAGATAGGCAGGGTGCTATCATTGTACAGCTTAGTCAAAGTGAAGCTTCGACAAAAATAGGGTGACCACACACAAAAGTATGAATATACTCTTAAATACCCCCAAAAAATGTTACACTTCTGGTTATGATTCTCTACTGCTTATTAATGGTAACGCTCATCGCAGGTACGACCTCGTTGATTTGACAAGGCAGTCACTGTCAAAATTAGCAAATAAAGTGTACCTTGATGCTATGGATTCTTACCAAAAGAGGGATTCAAGTGGTTTAAACTTCCACACAAAGAAATTCCTCGAACTCATCATGGATATCGAGACGCTACTAGCTTCTGATGACAATTTCCTGCTGGGCCCTTGGTTGGAAACTGCAAAAAACCTTGCTATGACCGAAGACGAAAGGAAGCAGGTGGGTCTCTTTCGCACACTTCATGTAGCAGCTGGATCCTGGATCAATCTTTTTCTCTTATCGTGCACTGAATCAAACTATTTTATCAGTACGAGTGGAATGCTAGAACACAGGTGACAATGTGGTACGACGACACAAAGACCGAGCAGAGCAAACTCCATGACTACGGTAATACTGAGTAGATCATAGTACTATACTTTGGAAGTCCACCCCTGCATTGCTAACTATACAGACCTTTTTGTTTTTCAAAATATCCTCGTCGCCAGCCAATAAATTCTGGAGTGGGCTTCTGAAGAGCTACTACCATCCAAGGGCATCTAAATACTTCACCCGGTTATCGAGAAGCCTCCAAGAGAACCGGAGTTTTCAACTGGAGGAATGGAGGCGAGATTGGATCTCGTACTCTAACGAATGGCAGTCCGGGAAGGAGCTGTACCCTGTGAAAGCCACGGGTGATGCCTTGGCGATCTCCAGATCTCTCTTTGCAAAGTACTTCAGGTAGATGTGGGCTCCGGCCACAAAACTACGAGGAATGTTTGTTATAAGTAAAGCAAAATAATGTACGCATGAGACGTTGTGGAGTGAACGGCGTACATCTGCTCTTGATTCCGCAACTAGTCTCATCTCATGTAAAAGGTTCAGCCGTCAATACTTTTCCCAGTGGGTACATCGAATAACGAAATTGAAACCTTTGATGTGATGTTTCAAGCTCAGCCAAATTTGTCCGCCTTATCATTTACAAGTGCACTGAAGTAGAGTTCGATCCAGGCTCAGGATGAACGCCGGCGGCATGCTTAACACATGAAAGTCGATTGGTTAGTGGTGTTTCCATAGGCGCATGAGTGAGTAACGCATAAGAACTTGCCCTTAGGATGGAACAACAATTGGAAACGGTTGCTCCATACCCCATGGACCGAGGAGCATAAGAAGAAATCAGCCCAGGCAAGGATCACATTAATTAGCTAGTTGGTGAAGCAATAACTTACTTAGACAATGATTAGTAGCTGGTCCAAGAGGATGATCAACCACACTGGAATTGACGGAACTAGATCCTCTTAACATAGAGGAGAAATGTTAGAGAAGCTACAATATCCTAACTTGCCTTCTTTCAATCCATATGATTAAGGCTAAAATGACTTAAATTAATTTGCATATTACTGATCTACTGTGGACATTCATAGTAATTACATACAAACAAATTGATGGTGAAATAATACTAATTTTAGATAAATATATCTACAGTAAACAACCTGCTAATAGTCCATAACTTTCCTTCTTCATATTACACTAGGCTAGCATTGTAGCACTGTGACTTTCCTTCTAAGTTAGAGGATCCGGTTCCGGAATTGACACACGACCCAGACTCATATGGGACATGGGACTCGAATACCCATATTTCAGTTTCTGCAACTTGATTCCCGAACGGAATGTTTTCTTATCTTATACCTATAGAGTAAACAAAATTCTTACATAAAGAGTAAAATTCATCTATGACCATTGAACTTGTTTTGTGGGCGCAAAATCATCACTGAACTCAAGAATTGCCATGTTCGAGTAAATAAAGTAGTTCTAGCTAAACCTGATCATCCTTCTGGTCGGGCTTGACAAAGCCCAAAGTGAAAATCCCAAGCCCAAGCCTGGCCCGAAGCATGTGAACAGTGCACTTCTCATTTAAAATAATTATATTCAAGGTATTCAAATACATAATAATACCTATTTTTAATTTAAACAATTATTTAAACCTCATTTAGGCTTTATTTGGGCTTTCAGGCCAGGCTTCACGCTGAAAAGCTGAGCCCGAGCCCAACCCAGATGTTGAGCTTTCGAGCTTGAGCACCGAGACGAGAAGCCGATGCACATATCTAGTTCCAGTCATGCAAATAAGCTCACTAGAGACGTTTTTCGATGTATTTTGCCTAATGTTACCGCCAGTCATGCAAACAAGATCACTAGAGATCTCTCCGGATGTATTTTGCCTACATGTTACCGTACAACTCGACGTATTAGGACCATGTGCATGAGTCTCGGGTTTTTTCGCAATTATTCAGGGTCGTTGGGTCATAACTACGGGCAGGTCGCATTTTCTAGGATCCATTTGTCAAAATACCGCACGTTCTCAATTGAATTTTGCACTTTACTCCATGTGCCTTTGGGGAACGTGTTAAGATACTCTAGCGCAAAACAAAAAAATCTACCACGCGAACATGTTGTGGAGAGTCATGACAACGGAATAAGAGTTGGTGAATTGTGTTCCCGTCTCCTCCTCGGGGATCCCTCGAACAGCTCCTTAAGGTTCTCTTGAACGGTTTGTCAGAGCATGCAGGTGCAACGCTTCCAAGGTACATATGTGTGCAAGGAGGACTGTCGGGCGACAAACATGGGAATGGCGACGCCTATGGGTCGATGACGATGAAGACAAGGGGCGCTATCAAGCTACGGACATGTGCTAGTTGGTTTGGGCGCAAGGTTGACCGCCATAGGCATTCTGAGCTCCTCTCTGCCACTTGAACTGACGGTTGCACCGATGAGGAGGAAACTATCAATGCCGGACAGCATGAGGCGGAACCGCTGCGACACATGTCGGATCTGGCTATGATCTATGACAACATCAATGTGGAGCCTTTGGCCGCGGAACTTATCACCCAGTAGTGGTTGGGCTTCAAGTGAGACTTCATGTCCTTGCTATCCGCGACGGTGCGGCATGGTCAGTTCCGACATTGACATGTGTCATGGCATGGCTAGTCGGCATGGCGACACCATGGCACACCACCCTAGCCAATCTAGGCAGCCTAGTAATTTTGAGGTGGTGGTGTGAATCTCTCGTGCTAGATCTAGGTTTGGGTGACTGCTGGCAGCGCCATCGGTAGTGTTCGTTGTTAGTCAGTTAACTATGAGGTGGAATGGGAGAGGACATATTAGCACCTCATCATGGGCGGCCTCTCGATGACCATGGCAATGGCTTCGGGTGGGAAGACATCTCACCTATCCGCTAGTGCCACTCTGGCCTGGCATGGAGCACTGCTGGCCGAGACAGCTAGTGGAAGTTCCGTTTCCATGATGGCAACTAAACTATTGAAGCATTGCTTCTTGTCCGGGGATGAAAACTCTTGTTTCGCCCTTCATTTGTTAGACTCGGCAGCAAAAAACTTGTGTCATTATCTTATTGAAGGCGTTATCTATTTGCTGGTGTGCAGATCTTCATTGGTTGGTCTCGGTAATTAGGATGGAAATTATTGTCCTTGTCATATACGGTTGGACGTGGCAACGACGGCGTGAGGGTGGGTATTCCTTGTTGAAGGCGTTGTTGCTGAAGAAATCGATTTAGTTGTACTAGGTGCTAATTGCCTATCTTATAATTTTTTTTCTCGAATGCGCACAAGCATGCACATCATATATTAAAGATAGAAAGAGGATAAAGAGCCCCTCTACAACAGTATGGGTAACCTGTCATTGTTGTCTCGCTTTGTTTGTTGATGTCTTTAGCCTCGTTATTTTGCATCAAATTTAATAAATATAGTTTTGTGTATCACAATTATACAGAGATTGGGGTTCTAACCTACTTTTTGAAAGAAAAAAAAACTTTACCATTGGCGGCATGACCTTTTTTTTTCTATTTTATTTCGTTCGTCGGTTCATGTTGGCTATGTTCATTTTAATCATGCAAATGCCAAATATACACTCATTATGCATTTTGCATTGTATGCTTTTAATGCTATTTTATGAATTAATAAAAACATCCTTTATAAATATGAAAATACTAACGCCCACATGTGTGGGGCGTTTGTATCTCGCCCACACGCATGGATCAACGTCTGTTTGTGTTTGCACAAATTTTGGCATATTTTGCCAGATTTTTTATGTCACGTAGGACTGGGCTGCTGTGTGGGCATTCATTCAATCGCCCACACGACCATTTCACCACGTGGAGGGGCTGGTGTGTGGGCGTTTAGCAGTTCGCCCACACGCCAGTTTTCACGCACGCAGAGGGGCTGGTGTGTTGGTGTTTATCAGTTCGCCCACACGCCCGTCTTCTCTCCCACACCCAAAGATGTCAGTTGTCATGTGTTTTTACAGTGTACATGGTAACTGCCCTAGCGTGTTTGTAAGCAAATGGCAACTCTCTTTTTTACCCGAGTTGCCATGTGTTTTGCAGGGTACATGGCAACTGCCCTAGCGTGCTTGTAAGCAGTTGGGAACTCTCTCTTTACCCGAACATGTTTTTTTGCCATGCCTTTTTTGTAGTAGGTGCCAATTTCTAAAGTTTTCAAATCATGACAACTGTAGTAGACCAGGCCATACATGGCAACAACTGCAGTTGTCCAAAAATGGCATCTGGCACTTGACCTGAGATGGCAACTGCAGTTGAACAACCATGCCAACTGCAGTTAAACAAATATGAAAGAGGGTTCGGACCATGGCAACTGCGGGAACACGTGATGACTGTCACGCGGAGCGTGCGGGACCGTGAGTACGGACGTGTAGGTGTTATCTATTTTGTCTACACGTAGACGTGTGGGAGAGACCGCGAGGTAAAAGACCGGGCGTGTGGGCATTATTTGCTTTGCCCACATGCAGATATGTGGACTGCTTCTTTAGATACCCCACGAAACGTGTGGCCAGACCTCTTAACACCCACATATGTGGGTGTTATCGGGACCCTATAAATAAGTGTATGGGAAAAGTTTCTCTATCTCTAGGATATCCTCAGGCGATGATGTATACCAGTTGCAAACAAAATTTTGAACTATTCACAAGCCGCCCTGATATTCTTTTTGTCACAACCCGATCAAAGAGGACTGCTAATTGCCCAGGAAGATGTTTATATTAATGGAAGTGGTTAGTTTGTTTATTGTGCCACATGATCATTTTCAACGCTGGTTACGCGTGGCGTGTCGTCGATGTCGAGCAACTGGCAGTGGCTCCAAATTCCTAGTACATCTTGATCTGCAGAACGCATTAATTTGTTTGCTACTTGACTTATAGTAGTATTATGTTTAGGATGTAGTCATCAAACTATGCCCCCCTAATAATCTGAAGCCGGTGTAGATTGAGTGTCCAATTACTCCTCCTACAAGAACACGGTCCAACAATTGATCATCAATGAGAAATTGATGAAAAAAGATTAGGTCAAACAAATGGCAAAGATGACAGCATACATAGGTTTCCAACTTGATTCGTGATCAAACTAATGATCAGGGAAGCATATAGTTTGCTCAGTGCGATCGGGAAATGATCCACGTATGTAATCAAATTCGTGATTAAACGCAGCACAGGATGCATTCCATTCAAATCATCTAGATTTTTCTGCGGCGATATAATCATCCATCCAAATACCTCATCGTCAGAAAAGTCATCCCTTTTATATGAAATCCTTATTCTCGGAAGTTTGCCAGAAAGCACCTCCACGGCTCGACAGTGATACAACAATGGAGTAATCTCACTTGAACTAGTAATGCTGATCACAGTGACATGACATCATGCTAGCTGGCACATACTTCCTCCGTTCCAAATTACTTGTCGCAGAAATGGATGTATCTAAAACTAAAAAATATCTAGATACATCCATTTCTACAACAAGTAATTCCGAACGGAGGGAGTACATGTAAAAATGATATATACACCTGCGTTGTAATTTCACTCGATGGAAACTTACTGATTAACTAGTCATATCAAGCATCGTGTCCATGCTGTCAACGAAGGTCACAGTAAAATTCAGAGTGTTCAATTACTTCTCTACTTGCCCTTTTGAACTGGAGCAGTGAGAGCGTCGCTATTCTCAATCTATTCCCGGGGGTGTGATGAGGAAGCCATTTAGCCAAGCCCGACACTAAAATTCCTTACATGGCAAGTAAGAACTCATGAGCTAGTGCTGAGTATTCCTTGTAGATGATGTAAGCGCCAAGAGTTCATTCAATTGAGACACCGTCACATCAAGGGAAAATGAAATTCCCCAAACATCCCACGCATGCACATCAAGAATCGGTCCTAAACTAGACCAAAACACACGTATCTCTCCATAGATCAAAGATTGTCAACCCTTCTCGATTTCTTCCACAGCGTGGCAAAATCTTGTGTATCACACACCTCGAGCGCCTGTCAAATTAACTACCCAGTACATGATCCTTGTGTGCAAGGCACCTCTTGCATATATATAGCCCATCCATTTCTGCACCACATATACTGATATACCAACGAGCTAAGTAGCTCGAGCAAAAAAAAAAAAAGATGGCCCGGTGGTCGTCGTGCATGGCGCTGCTCGTCCTCGCCGTCGCCGCGCAGCTCGTCGCGGCCGACCTGTCGCCGGGATACTACGGCAGCAGCTGCCCCAGCCTGGAGAGCATCGTGCGCGGCGTGGTGACGCAGAAGATGGACGACACCATCCGCACCATCGGCTCCACCATCCGCCTCTTCTTCCACGACTGCTTCGTCGAGGTACGTCCGCCGCCTGCACTGATGCTTATGAGTCTTATGAGTTATGATCATCGAGTGATTGATCGACGTGTGTGCATGCGTGCAGGGTTGCGACGCGTCGGTGCTGATCCGGTCGACGCCGGGGAGCCCGACGGAGATGGACGCCGACGACAACAAGTCGCTGGCGTTCGAGGGCTACGAGACGGTGAGGATCGCCAAGGAGGCCGTGGAGGCCGCGTGCCCCGACCTGGTGTCCTGCGCCGACATACTCACCATCGCCACATGGGACGCCATCGCCCTGGTACGCACATGCATATACTGCACGCACACCCTGCATACTGTATTTTCCACTGAATGACATGTTTGATTTGTGTACAGAGCGGCGGGCCCTTCTACCCAGTGGAGCTGGGCAGGCTGGACGGCCTGAGCTCCACGGCCAGCAGCGTGGCCGGCAAGCTGCCGCAGCCCACCAGCACCCTCAACCAGATGGTCGCCATGTTCAGAGCGCACGGGCTCAACATGTCCGACATCGTCGCCCTCTCAGGTGAACCACGCACGCCGCCCAACTGCACCTACTCTTCAGAGCTCCGCGTGGATGTACTAACATAACAGTTCATGGTGGGCGTGCAGCGGCGCACACCGTGGGGCTGGCGCACTGCGGCAAGTTCAGGGAGCGGGTGTACGGCAGCCCGGCGGACGCGACGCTGAACCCCAAGTACGCGGCGTTCCTGAGGACCAAGTGCCCCGCCGACGGCTCGTCGGACCCGATGGTGCTCATGGACCAGGCCACGCCGGCGCTCTTCGACAACCAGTACTACCGGAACCTGCAGGACGGCGGGGGGCTGCTCGCCTCCGACCAGCTCCTCTACAACGACAACCGCACGCGGCCCCTCGTCAACGCGTGGGCCAACAGCACGGCCGCCTTCAGCCGGGGCTTCGTGGCCGCCATGGTCAAGCTCGGCCGCGTCGGGGTCAAGTCCGGCAGCGACGGCAACATACGCAAGCAGTGCGACGTCTTCAACTGATGGCGAGAGGGATCGATCGATCGATGCGTTGGTGTACACCGGGGTTACCACGCTGGCTGAATTAGTGTACGTGCATGCGTCAAAGGTGCATGTGTACACGAAATGTGTGTGTCCGTGACACAGAGTTTCGTTGGGTTTCACAGTTCCGTGTGGCTTGTACATGGTTGTATATGTGTTGTTTGATTCGTTGATTTCGAACGTGCGGGTTATATATGCAAATAAAATGAATAAAGCATTCTCCATAAGTACTAGTAGCATCACGTGGATGAAAACCGCATTGAAGTCGGCCGATGGTCCAAAGTACTCCCTCCGTCCGGGTGTATAAGTCATTCGCGTAGTTCTAGGTCATCGATTTAAGAAATTAAATATGTGTTATATGTCATGAAAAATATACCACTAGATTTCCACACGGATGTAGTTTTTAAATATATATTTTTTGTCACATATAATGCATATTTAGATTGTTTCCGACTGTTTAAAGATTGTGAGGCTAAAAGCAAAACTTGTTGCAGAGTTCAAAATCTAAAATTAGGCTTTTTGTCAATGAACAAATCAAGCACTCACCAAAAGTAATGTGCCAGGTGTGCCATAGCACGCCCAGATTTAAAAAAAACATTTTTTCATCATGTAAAAATTAACTGATTTTTAAGGCCCCTGGAAGCTAATTGAAATATACTTCAATTGTTTTAAAGTGTGCACACCCTTCATTTTATTTCCAAGTCCGCCGCTTATTGGCTAGTATTTATTCACAAAAAAAAACTTATTGGCTAGTACTATGTCGTTTTGCTGTCTTATGAACGGAATTTACCTGTACCTAGTTACCAAGGTCACAGGGATTTTTGGAGTTGAACTAGTAGTTTTCTTTCAAAAAGAACTAGTTTTGATTTGCTAAATATTGTTTTTGTGACGAAGGATATTATATTAATATCGACATAAACTATATGTTCTTGACTCACAACATTCCTCTCAGTAAACCTTGGGCAGCCCACGTGTTCTTGGTCGATGATTAGTTTTCCAAATGAAGCGTCAGGGCTTCGAATCCGTGTCAATTATTGGGCAAACACTTCTGGACACAAAACACGGCATCTCGTCACCGATATGTACAGCCCGACCTTGACAGGGGGTGAAAATCTCAAGCGAAATCAGCCACCTCCAGCAAGTTGGTCGACCAAAATGTTCGGAAAAGACAAGCATATACGCTGAGGCTGAGCACATTATTATAGTTTCGACGGTAACTTCCTCCCAGCTTACCTCCACAGGTTCACCTCTCCGTTTCGTGATCGTAACAAACCAAAGAATCTCCAAGCTTAGTCCATTACACACACACACACACGCCTTTTCCAAGCCCAGGAACCAGCCCTGGCGAGCTTGGCGCTCCGATGATGGACCTGGCGAGTGAGTCTCCGGAGACCCGAAGCCGCCCGTGCTAGGGACCCAACAACCGCCCCGGAAATGGACGTGCCAACCGAACCGATCCAAGTCGCCTCATTTCATTACATTATCTGTCGCCGGATAACTTCCCGGCGCGGGCCACCTCGCCTGAAACAAACGATCCAAGTCCATAATGTCTCCCTCAGCTGAATCAACTTGGGCTTGGTTTAATTGTCTGAAACTCCGACCGCACAGAACTGTCGCCTGTTTCCCTCTTCAGAAAACAGAACCGTTGCTTTTTTATTTGAAGGCAAAAAAGAACTCCTCTTTTTAGAACTGCTGCTTGTTTATTTTGTCAGGACTTGGGGAGCCATCAGCAGCCATGCTTGACGAGGGCCGTGTTTCAAACCATGGGCCGGGCAATCTATCGTGCTACAGCGGCGGGCGCTAGCTGCTGCAGTGAGCCGTTGGGGCCGCGGCCCCGCGGAAGAGCGGACACTAAATGGACTTTCACGTCAGGCCAGCCATAAGGCTGGTCATAGTGGAGAGTAACTTAGACTAGTAACATGTATATGTTACTAGTCTATATTACTACCTTCATAGTGGGTAGTATCATATATGTGGTAACATAGATGTCTTTATTTATTGCTTTGTAGACTCATTTTGCATTGGAAAGCGCTATGTGATGGTAACATATTATGTTACTCTATTTGCCTCTCTCCTCATTAACTAATTGCCACCTCATCACTTTTGCTTGTGTGGCATCTAAGTTACTAGTACCTATGTTACTCCCACTATGACCAGCCTAATGGGGTAACTTAGGTAGTAACTTAACACATTCCAAAACAATTTTGCTTATGTGACAAGTATTTAATAAGGAGAGAGGTGCTTGGAGTAACATAATATGTTACTGTAACATAGCGCTTCCGAAATAAAATGAGTCTATAAGGCAATAAATGAAACGAATCATGACACTACTACTAAGATACTTTGCACTACGAGGATAGTAACTTAGACTAGTGTCATGCATATGACATGACACTGTTCTAAGTTACTCCCCACCATGACCAGCCTCACACTCGCACAACTCGTCAGAACTCAAAAGGCGCGTTTCATAAAAAAGACGAGGACAAATTAGGATCAAAAGGCGCGCCATTTCCCACTTGAAAAAGGCATGTCGGCTCATGTCAGTGTCCTTTCCACCGGCCTACGCTCTGGATCAAACACTCCACTGCAGTTTCTCAAAAAAAAAAAAAAGTCCGCTGCATGCTCCGAGAGAAAATAAAAACTCCGCTCCATGCATGCCGTCAACATCGACGGATAAATGGACTGGACTACACGTAACGTGGTGTTGGAAACGGCGAGTGCAATTCAAGTCATTCCAACAAACATGGCGGCTCCCCTCAAAAAGAAAAACATGGCGGCCAGAGCTTTTTTTTTAAGAAGGAAACGTGGTGGCGAGTGGGGAGCGGCCAGCTGGTGAAAGGCCTTTCAGGTGGGCGGCATGGCTGTGAAAACGCGAAAGAGCACATGAATGCCGCCTGCTCCGGCGCTGGATCTCGTCTCCTACTGTAGACGTAGCTGGTGCTCGTCTCTATGCCGTCGTCTCGGACCATTAAACCTGCTCCGGGCTTGTCATGCCGTACCTCGGCTTTGTGTAACTCTATAAAACTCTATTCTCCTCTACAAACCTGCTCCGGGCCGGGGACAAACAACCCATCTTGGCCGCGTTCGCCTTTCCAGAGAGGCCGCCTGACCCAGAAGCCAACCCTGTCTGCTCCGGGCCGGGTTCAGTTTGTGTTATCCAGCAAAAAGAAGCCCAACCCACAGAATCACACTGCATCATTAGTGGCCGATTTTGTGAGTCGCTAGCGTGCACTCGGAGCGAGCGTGGTCATTTGTGCCACCAAAAAAGGCTTTCACGTACTACAGAGCACACGCAGGACGGAGCCCCCACCAACCGCGCCATGTGGAGGTTGCGAGTCCCACGCATGTTTGCAGCGCGAGCGGGCAGAGCCGGTGTGCGATGTCCGTGATGAGCCCGGACGTGGACAGACAGACGCACGCGTCCACGTGGGGACGCCCCCGGCTTCTCTCTGGATCGCGCTCGCCGCTGCATCCATCCATCCACCGCCGCGCCGCGCACGCATCTCGAGGCGAGCGCCGCCTCGCTCACCACTGTACCAGACTGGATACGTCCGTCCAGGAGCCATCACCACCTCTCCCCCACGCTCCGAGAGAAAGCTTGGCTTCTACTACTACTCCAGCACAATAACTAGGCCACCCACAAACACACCCGCACCCGCACACGGCCGCGGCGACAGAAACCCAACGCCATCGTCATCATCACCGCCACCGCCACCGCCACCGCCACCGCCACAGCTTCTTCTAGATAGCTCGTACTACTACCGTGCCGTCGTCATTAGCCGTGGGAGCAGAGCCTGGACGAGTCCCGGATCGGTCGGCACCGGGAGGCATTCAGGCGTGGGAGCTAGATACTAGGTAGAGCGCAGTGCGGCGGCATGGGCGCCGGGATTAGGATCTTGGCGGTGGCGCTGCTGGCGCTCGCGGCTGCCGGCGGCGCGGCGGCGCAGCTCCGGCAGGGCTACTACTCCGCCAGCTGCCCCAACGTGGAGGCCATCGTGCAGGCCGCGGTCGCCCTCAAGGTCCAGCAGACGCCCGTCGCCGTCGGCGCCACCGTCCGCCTCTTCTTCCACGACTGCTTCGTCCAGGTGCCGCTCGATGCCCCTGCATCTAATCTACCAGCATTTCATTTTCAATCCCCTGTCTGCCTTTGAGTGCCGCCCGGCCTGACGACCATGAGTGACGCCCGGCCTGACGACCATGCGTGTGCAGGGATGCGACGCGTCGGTCATCATCGTGTCGACGGCGAACAACACGGCGGAGAAGGACCACGTGAGCAACCTCTCCCTCGCCGGCGACGGCTTCGACACCGTCATCAAGGCCAAGGCGGCCGTGGACACGCAGTGCCCGAGCCCCAACCTGGTCTCCTGCGCAGACATCCTCACCATGGCCACCCGGGACGTCATCGGCCTGGTACGCGCACGCATCACGCACGCCGCCCTTTCTAGATCCACCAAAAGCGTCCGAGCTTTCGATGCCTGCATACATATATCATTATCAGCAATACAAACAACAATGCCTCTGAAAGCATCTTTGCCGTGACGCGCGCAGGCCGGCGGCCCGGCGTACCCCGTGGAGCTGGGGAGGCTGGACGGGCTGGTGTCGACGGCGAGCAACGTCGACGGGAACCTGCCGCCGCCGTCGTTCAACCTGGACCAGCTGACGGCGATGTTCGCCGCCAACAACCTGTCCCAGGCCGACATGATTGCGCTCTCCGGTAAGGCCAGGCAATTATTAAAGAGTTGTTTACTAACCGCCCCTGCCATTGCCAACCCCCGAATTACTTTAGCTGCCTCTGTACTAGGAGTAGTCAGGAAGTACCCCATGTGCTCTGTTTTCCTGTCTTGCAACCCACACAAAGCCGGGCGAAAAGGGCTGGATTCTGCGTGCTGATCGAGGGATTTTTGTTGGGACGACAGTAGAAATAATGTGGTTCATCGTTAGCACTGTCAGTAAGTACATATTTTTAGTTATCCCGTTAGACTGAGCTTGATGATAGTGGAGTGTGCGTGCACTGTAGCTGGCTGCTGGTCGGTAGTATAGATCTGAAAGGGGTCAAACTGTGGAGGACTAGCTGTACTGCCTTTGCTTGCACGTGAAAGAAAGACCATCTGCATTATTGGCATATCCATCCTTTTGCCACGACCCAGAAGCGTCTTTTTTTTTTTTTTGAACAAGAGAAGGTCCCGAAGGACCCAAACACTGCATTAAACACAAGCCCGGATTACAGAGCAGTTTACATCAAGACACCACAGAAACATGATATTGCATACAAGTCCCTGTCTTTTACGAAGAGGACCCCAAACTAAAAGATGGAAAAGCAATCGGGTCCTTCGTTGCGTTCCCATGGATTGAGCTACGCCATCGCCGGGGACGTGCCACTTGGGACGGCGGAACCGCCATAGCCGCCGCAGGTCACCATGGCCTCCAAACGAACACAGCAGCTGCCTCCTATATGGCATCAAGGCCAGGAGGAATAATGATGGCCACCTTTCGGCCTGAAGAAGCAGCAGTTCGCCTGCGGAGACCGGCGTCGTAGCTCCACTGGATTGAAGCTGTTGCTGATATGCTCGAATCCCTGCAAGAACCATCTGACTGCCTCTCCTCAGCTCCTTCTCCACCTCCATGGTGGCATCCGGCTCCAAGAAGAGAAAGAGAAGCCTCTTCCAGAGGCAGGGACACCTTGAGCTTATTACCGGAGATGCTGGATTGACGCCAGCTAGCAGCAGCAAAAACCAACTCACCACCACCATCAAGGTCAACTCCAGCAGCCACCGCACGCGGCTCGGGCGCGCCAGCGACACGGCCTCCATCGGCATAAAGCCAAACTCCGGCATCTCGCCAAACTCCACTCAACCCAGAAGCGTCCAACAGCTTGATTTCGGCCCATCCGTTCGCATACCATGGGCCGGCAAGATGAGCTGTTAATACATGAAGAAAAAAACTGTAGGCTCAGACCCACTGTACAATCGTATATGGCATCTTGGCACGAAATCTGCAGAACCTGTACGCGATCATGTGTAATACTGTACGAATTTTGGCACCCGTGACCTGAAGAAAACAAATGCGGCGTTGTTGTTTGTTGTTTGCAGCGGCGCACACGGTGGGGTTCGCGCACTGCGGGACGTTCACGGGCCGGATCCAGACGGCGGCGGCGGACCCGACGATGGACCCGGGGTACGCGTCGCAGCTGCTGGCGGCGTGCCCGGCCGGGGTGGACCCCAACGTGGCGCTGGAGATCGACCCGGTGACGCCGCACGCCTTCGACAACCAGTACTTCATCAACCTGCAGAAGGGGATGGGCCTGCTCACCTCCGACCAGGTCCTCTACGCCGACGCCCGCTCGCGCCCCACCGTCGACGCCTGGGCGGCCAACAGCTCCGACTTCGAGGCCGCCTTCGTCGCCGCCATGACCAGCCTCGGCCGCGTCGGCGTCAAGACGGACCCCGCGCTCGGCAACATCCGCCGCGACTGCGCCGTGCTCAACAGCTGAAGCTGATTTGTGTTGGCTGAAGCGGGAGAACAAGATGCAGTGCAGGCTCGATCGATGCTTGGGGATATGATATGGATATATCCTGTCGTCAACTGTTCATATTTAGCTTGGCCGCTCGATGGGGTGGTGCTGAGATTATAATACAGGTAGCTTTCGAGACACAGGTCTAGTTCTAATCCATCAGAAGGTTAATGGTTGAGGAGTCTGTTCGAGTTGAGCATCATTTGTTGTTTTGATCTGCCATTGTTGCGTGTCGTTCGATTACTTAGAGCCGAATGTATTAATTGTGTGTTTAATATGGAAGCGAGATTCATTTGAATGTTTGCTTCGAATATACACGCTTGTTAAACCCCCGACCACTCCTTACATGTAAGGCCAACTCCATTGCTCGACCGCATTTGGTACGTCCGTTTCGTTTGGTTTCAAACGGACACAAAACACGTTGCGGTTTGGGCAGGGCCGGTCCTGAGAATTTGAGGGGTTTGGGCAGGGCCGGTCCTGAGAATTTGAGGGCCCGGGGCGAAACTAAAACTCGGGGCCCCTTATCTAATATAAGGGCTCCTTTGATTCAAAGGATATCTTTAGGATTTTTGAAGGATTGAAATCCTTAGGAATTTTTCCTATGTCGGCCCTTTGATTCATAGGATTGGATCCCATAGGAATTTATCCTATGGAATCTTTTGTACTACATTTCATAGAAAATCTAACATCCACTCCAACCTCTTTTTACATTTCCTTTGTTTTTCATGTGGCATCAAACACTCTTTGCTAATCCTATAGGATTCAAGTTGACATGCCACTGTAATCCTATACTTTTCATATTCCTACATTTTCAAAATCCTGTGAATCAAAGAGGCCCTAAACATTTCTTTTGCGAAGTAAAGGAGCTTTATTACTCAGAAGAAGTGTTACAATCCAGAGGCCATAGGTCCTCGATACATGGTGGAGCGGAGGTCAACCACACCGCAGTTGTGCTCTCGGTGCGGCTATAATTGGCCAAACGATCTGCAACACTGTTTTGGCTACGGTGAATTCTCTGAGGATAAAACTCCCTACTGACTAACAACTCTTTGATCTCTCTAACTATATGACCATAAGCAGAGCGCTCAAGACCCTGATTCCGTAAAGACGAGAGCGCCTCCGATGTGTCTGACTGTACAATAACCGGGAGCGAGGAATGTTGGATAGCCAATGCCATCCCTTGCATGATCGCATGTAGTTCAGCTTCCAAAGGGTCATTGCAATAGAAGATCACGCGGTACGCCGAGAAGATAATATGACCATTGTGATCACGTAATACCATACCTGCTGCCGCTGATCCGTCGGTACCACTAAAAGAACCATCAACCGAGAGTGCTACCCGACCTTGTGGTGGTTTGGGCCATGGCGCTGCTGCTAGCGTCGTCTTCACTGCCTTGCTTGGGAGAGCCGAAGATGACATCTTCCCCTTGAGAATTTCCTCTGTAGTATACCGGCCTGCCAGGCACACCGATCTGTAGTAGCTATCCAAAAATTCGACCGTCACATGAACTGGAGGGGTTTCCATGCCATGAGTGAGGTCGTTCCTTAGCTGCCAGATACGCCAGCATAACATAATAATCATGTCACGAACAGCATCAGAACAGCTCGATAATAGATGTAGGATCCACTCCTTGCCATTATCCACCAGCAACTTGTCATCTGGGAGAGGCCATCTCTCCCTCATACTGGTCCACACCATTCTAGCATGAGAGCACGCCACCAGGGCATGGTATAAACCTTCCTCCTCTCGGCCACATACTGGGCATGTTGATCTGGTCGCCAGATGCCTGAGCATCTTGCAACTCTGTGTTGGAAGGGCTCCAGTAGCAGCTTTCCACATTGTAATCTTCATTTTTTGAGGGACCGAGGACTTCCAGACGCAATTCCACAAGCTACGTCGCCCACCCGGGACGCACTGCAAGCCCCGCCGCTAACACCAGCGACATGATCACATGTTGCGAGGGTGTAGGCACTTCTCATTGTAAAAATTCCGCTCTTTTCTGGTTCCCATGCGACAAAATCAGCATGCTGCCTTGGAGATGTGCATATCCTCAAAATATGTTGTATAAACATTATAACAATGATAAAGAATATGGGATTTATAATTAGCTCACTTACGCTTGTATACCTGCTTCCGTAACATGATTTGTACCCTGGCGTGTAGGTGATCCTCTTGTGAAATCCACAAGTGTGCGATCAGGACGAGTCCTCATAATTCTGGCACTGCGTGCTCGACACGGTACTTCCATTGTCTGGGTTTATTAGTCGCCTACGAGTTTTGAGCATATTTTTTACCTATAATTTGACAAATAAACCATGTGTTATATCTCACGAAATCATAGAAAACATACTTTTTATGAGTTAAATGTAACCAGCTTTAGGGTCAAAATTCAAGAGGATCTAATAAATCTGGACACAAATATAGAATGGTCTGAATAAACACGTAAATAAACCCTAAATCCATATTTATATGTTGAATCGTGCAAGTTAAGTGTCATGTATGCAGAAGTAAACTAGTTAGTTCAAGCGAGGAATGGTAACATGATGTACCTGGGATCGGTTGAATCGGCGTCGGTAATCGGACGACCAGCACTCGATGATGATACAATATGAATTGGCATCAGGCTTGGCGGAGGTGCTCGACTATGTGTATTGGATTCTGATGATCAGGGGCCCAGAATAGGGAATCACCTCGGCCTGAGAGCAACAAATCGATTCGGTGACAGCCGCTGGCAAGAGAAATAGGAAGAGCGATCTGAATTTTGAAGGGGAAAACGGGGTACACATCGATGGGGAAAGTCGCGATCGAAGGAAGGTTGCGTATCTGCGCGATCGAAGGAAGGGCTGCCTTCTAAGATCCCTACATCGCTCGCCTGCCTCGCTGAGCATGGCCCATGGGCTAAGTGCGTACACCTCGGGAGGGGCCCCCCTGATCTTGGGGGACTCGGGGCGACCGCCCCCCTGCCCTCCTCAGGGCCGGCCCTGGGTTTGGGTTGAAACGGACACGAAACACGGTCCACCGCGCCGACGCAAGCGGCCCGTCCGCGACCCATTTCCGGTTCAAATGTGGGCTGCGTTTGCGTTGATGATGACTATGTGAGACGAAACTAAGATGATGACTATTTAAGCTATCGTTTACCAAACATTGCAAGGCCTAACGGCCCCACTCTTGGCTTGCAAGCCAAGATGGCACTCTCTTCCTTCTGATAGTACTGGTTGCTGGCTCATCTAGGTTTCTCGCCATCGAGCCTGGTGAAGAGCTGCTGACACCCCCTCGTTCTTGAGAATTGGCTTGTCCTCAAGCTGATGCACAATGAAACTTCAGCTTCACGGAATCTTCACCTTCCCAAGTGGATGCATGAGGTGTGAAATATGACCTTTCAATTAAGATTACTGGAATAGTGTGAGGCCCAATTTGACGCCTTCTACGTTGAATAATTCTGATAGAACCTGACATTCAATCAAGGAAGAAGGCGGAAATTTCCGACCTTACATAGGAGGAGCTGCCACTTTCTTCAGCCGGGAAACATGAAAAACCGGATGAATTTGACTGGTAGCCAGCAAAGCAAGCTTGTGAACAACAACACCAATTTCAGCAAGAAATCTCATAAGGCCAAAATACTTGAAAGCCAGCTTGTCATCTGCACGATGAACAACTCAAGACTACACATATGGTTGAAGTTAAAAAAACACATTATCACCCACAATGAAACTCCATTTAGTTATGTGCTTAACAGCCCGAGATTTCTGGTGTTGTTGTGCTCTTAAAACATATTATCGAATGGGCTCATTAACAACTGCTCTGGTATCTAATTAGGACTTTAGATTCGAATGAGCCACAATATCTTCATAAGTAATACCAACATAACAAGGAGTGCGACCACACAAGATCTCAAAAGGTGTTTTTATAATCACCCAGTTACGTTGTGACGTTTAGCACACAAGGTGTTTCTCCGGTATTCGGGAGTTGCATAATCTCATAGTCTGAGGAACATGTATAAGTCATGAAGAAAGCAATAGTAGAAAAACTAAACGACCATTATGCTAAGCTAACGGATGGGTCTTGTTCATCACATCATTCTCTAATGATATGATCCCGTTCATCAAATAACAACACATGTCTATGGCTAGAAAACTTAACCATCTTTGATTAACGAGCTAGTCAAGTATAGGCATACTAGGGACACTATGTTTGTCTATGTATTCACACATGTACTAAGTTTCCGGTTAATACAATTCTAGCATGAATAATAAACCTCTATCATGATACAAGAAAATATAAATAACAACTTTATTATTGCCTCTAGGGCATATTTTCTTCAAAGATGATAAGTAATACTCATCTGCAATGAGGCTCCAATTTTTGTAACTAAGTTTTTCCAAAAGGTGTTTGTGAACAATGGACCCCAATCTAAAATAATGTATAGAGGCATGCCATGAAGCTTATAAACATTTTCCAAAAATATCTCAGCCACTTTTTGGGAATTCAAAGGATGTTTCAATGGTAAGAAATGTGCATATTTTAAAACTTGTCAATGAACACTAGTACACATTCATACCCACAAGAAGAAGGTAATCCAGAAATGAAATCCATTGTCATAATTTTCCCATGATTTGGAAGGAACTAGAAGAGGACAAAGCAAACCAGGTTAGTTTACTCGTTTAGACTTTGCTTATTGACAAACCACACAAGATTGCACCATTTGTTTAATAAATTGTTTCATTCATGTCTATCTGAATAAGGCATGATTTTGTTTATAAGTCCCTGGAAACCTAGGATACCCTCCTACTCCACTATTGTGTAAAGCTGCAAGAAGTTTGGACATGAATGATTGATCAATGGCGAGCTAAATACAACCTTTTTACTTCAAAAAACATTAACAAGTTGAAAATTTTGGATAAGCATCAGACTTGACAGCAAGTTATTGTATAATTTATGTCATTGAATGATCGTCGAGACCAGATCTTAGAGAGAACTCCTAGATTGTTCGGCCATGGTTAAAACACTCAAGTCACTTCACAAATGCAGAGACAATTTACCGAGGTTTAGGCCACCGTGAGGTGTAACTCCATACTCCTATTTTCATGTGTTCTTGCTTGTGTATAGCGGGCACGGAAAGCTCCAAATGATCTAGTGGCAATTCATCCCCTGGGGATGGCTTCGGGTGCCCCTTATATTGGGTGAGGATGGCTACCCCTCTCATTCGTGCACATTGATGGCACACCATATCAAGATGATACTGCTTGCACATCGTAGAAGCGACGGTCAGGTGACACCTTGGTAGAGGGGTTGTCCTTATAAGTGACCCCTTTCCGGCACAAGCTTATGTGTGCTTACCTACCAACCCCACCCCCGAGGCATCCCATCACGTGTCCTTTCGTATGAGCCAAGACAAGACAACACAGGGCTTGCGCCATCATGTGTCCTTACACTAACCTTGAGAAGATTATAGATCACCTTCACTTCACGTGTGAGCTCATCCATCGCCGCCTCGTCTCGACGCACCTTGAACCGCATACTATGCGAGGGGCACTTAAGCTCTAGGATCATTGTCTTTGATACCAATTTGTAAGGTCCTCTTACTTCATCTCTCGATCTAGGGCTAGGCAAACTGTGGAATGGCGAAATATATTTTCTGTTATGTAATTTCCTCCCATCCACCCACACAACGAGCTTAACGCATTCAGCCAAAGTCAATCGGTTCCAAGCCAATCCGAGAAGATGACGACTATTTAAGCTCTTGTTTACGGAACTTTACAAGGCCTAATGGGCCCACTATTGGCTTGCAAGCCAAGATTGTACTCTCTCCCCATTGATGTGCATGGTTGTTGGCCCATCTTGGTTTCCCACCGCATCACACTTCGGCAACGGGAGGAGGTGGGAACCTCAGATCTATGTTGTGATGTTGTAATAAGGTCTCTTAGGATTAGATTTTCATTCCACAATTGTGCTTCCATGGTCCTGCCGTTCGAATCAATAATAATTTATCGGCTCCAGATCTATCTTGTTGGTTGGGGGTAGGGGGTCGTCTAGTTGTTGTTCTTCAAAGTGGTGGGTCTAGTGGAGTCGTCTAGTTTGTTGCTCTTGGAAGTGGTGGGCCTAGTTGTGCCTTTCCGTTAATACATGTGGTCTTTGAATATTTCTTCCGGCAGAGTGGACGATGCTGCTTCGTGTCTTGTCCTTTGGCCACTTCTCTGACTGACAACGTTCAGTCAGCTTTGGCGCTATCAGTGAGCTTGTGAGGATCTATCTAGCCGGATCTGGAGTAGTCGTCTAGCCCTCTTCACCGCCTTCTTCTTTCGAAAGGAGATATGTTTTCCACATCGTTGGCATTGACCTCTTCTGTCTTCCATTGCGGGCTTCTGGGCAGTTGCCTTGACAATGTTTCCCTTGCTCCAATGGTGGTTCATCTGAATGCGGCATTGAGCTTCGCTCACAGTACGTCGCCGGCAAGAGCATGAAAATGACAACGATTTTTCCAAAATCGGTGTAGAGTTTTAAATTATGAGAAAATGACCTTTTCTAAGGGTTGATCAATTTTTTCCTTTTGAAAATGACTCGAATCTATTATAAATGTTCATCAGAATTACAAAGCACCCCGAATATAATAAAAAATACATCAATGTCACTGGACCACCGAACGACCACTGTCGACGCTAGAATGAGCTGCTGACGTGGTGTTGTCGCCGCTCCCCGGAGACGGACGGACTCTTTCGAGGACAATTGATAAGTCTTCATGCATGTATCCCTGAGAACCAATGCCCCAAAGCCACAATTGTTTGTTGAATCCTTGAACAGATCAGAAGCACCCAACACCGAATCTTTTTTCGTATACGTTGAGCGAGAAAGCCTAACCTGGTCGCCCCGAGCAGCCAGAAGGAATTTATGTGAAGCTCTATCGACTCTGTCTCGATGGACGAACTCGAGGAGGATCGAAGCTGGCGAAGTCATGGGCTCGTCGACGAAGATCGAAGGGAGGAAGGCCAGAAGGAATTTATGTGAAGCTCTATCGACTCTGTCTCGATGGACGAACTCGAGGAGGATCGAAGCTGGCGAAGTCATGGGATCGTCGACGAAGATCGAAGGGAGGAAGGCCAGAAGGAATTTATGTGAAGCTCTATCGACTCCGTCTCG
>NC_041388.1:600393656-600406101 GCF_002162155.2 Triticum dicoccoides
AGTCATGGGCTCGTCGACGAAGATCGAAGGGAGGAAGGCCAGAAGGAATTTATGTGAAGCTCTATCGACTCTGTCTCGATGGACGAACTCGAGGAGGATCGAAGCTGGCGAAGTCATGGGCTCGTCGACGAAGATCGAAGGGAGGAAGGCCCTAGTCGCCTTCTGCGTGGAAAGAGGGAAAACAGTCGTCGCCTTTCGCCTTTATGAGAAAAATAAATGAATACACACCCGTGTTGTAGGTCAATGCAAACAAAAATGGGGTTATTGTGAACCAATCCTCTTGGTTCAGACTTGAGAGAGAGAGAGAGAGACAGGGGAGAAGGAGACAGAGCGAGACAACTGTGCACAGTTGCGCACGCCCTTGAGAGAATGGCTTCCGCGTGGGGAATAAACCAAAGCCGTGCTCAACCACAACAAGTGAACTCCAATGGGTCTTAGCTGGAACAACGTTCAAACAATCTTACTACGTACTACTAGCTGGAATGCGTGCGTTTTATAATCACAAAAGGGACCTCAACGACTCTAAGCACCACTAGCTGTAACATCAATCCTTCTGTCACTAGCAACGGCCCACGGATTTCCTATATTCTATGGTGACTTTGGCATCACATCCAGGTTATTTTACGCAAGGGATTAGGCCTGGATAACAGTGGGATGCTAGCGTCGCAATCATGAACGCAACGTGATGAACAAAAGGAGGCCCGAAATAAGAGCACAGCAGTAGAAAAATTGGGCGGTGATATGCTCCGTTAACGGCACAAACAGAGAGCGGCATTTTCTTCTCTCCAGCTTCATCGCCCACGGCAACTTGCGACAGTGGATAGTTAAGCAGGCCAATGAGGGCCATCGTCCGGCACGAAAAAAAATTCTATGAGACCAGGTCTCACCTGTTAACCGTTAGACCTGATCTCATATAATTTGTTTCCATCCGGTATCAATGGAAGCCGTGCCTATCCTAATGATCCCGAATGTGTCTGCTTGGTGGACAAGCACCCACTTTCCTTCCACGGCCACGAGTTGGATCGAAGTGGGAAGCCACTACGTACTAAACACGAGCGGTACGTCACATCCATTTGGAATTCAGTCGGGGATCCAGCTGCCCGAAACAGGAATGCAGTAAGTAAATCCACATGCATCGCAAGCGTGCCCGGCGGTTCAGATATCTCAGAATCTTCCATCACGATCCCAGGGCGGACAGACATACATACCCAGTGCTTATTATGGGGTGGTGGTAAATACAGCTAGCTGGCGCATACGCGTTCCGTGGCTGACCGGTGGACAGTCACTGACACGGAAGCTCCTAGTATACACTGGCGCCCATTCATCAGTCAGAAGATATTATCAACTTCTGGAACCAGAAAGACGACTGTTTCCAGTTGCACGGCATGTAGTGGCAGTACTCCCCTGCCCGGGTGAACGCACGACGCGGATGGATGGATGGAGTGCAGCCAGTGGGCACGGGGCGCACGGCAGTGGAGTATGACTGTTCACACACGCAGACACGCAGCGAAGTGATCCTCATCCTCGGGCAGGCACGGGCGCCAAAAGGCGGCGTGACGCCGACACGACCGGCCGTGGTGCGCCCCAGGGTTGGACTCGTCTGTGTTTTACTACTACCCTGCGCGTGATGCAACCCGGGAGATAGCATGCGAGTGACAGCCCGCGTCGCGGTGCATGCACGACGCCAGCAACAGCGCCATGTACATTTGTGTGTTCACATCGGCCGGCGACCGCGACGCCTGAGAGAGCGACCCACTCGAGACGAGCGGCGGCGCAGGCATGCAACTGGCCGCACTCTCGAGAGCGACCGACGAGGTGCACGGCACCGCGAAAAGCTTTGTGTTGTACGTAATCCGGCACTTGAGATCACTTGAAGCAAAATATTTCACGCACTGTCCCTCTCAGCTACTTGTTGTTACAGGAAAGGAAATGCGCATTAGCTATCCCAGTTTTCCAATTCGTCGGGCACCATTTACCGAAAAAGTCTTTCGCCCCGCTTTATAAAGTCGGGCACCATTTTGCGGAAATCACCTCGTGCTATTGGCGTACAGCAAAGTGAGAGCGGGCCCACCTCCCCCGTCCTCCTCCCGTCCACACATCGCTGTTAGGCCAACTCCACCGTGCGATCCTATCCTATCCGCCCCCGTCCGTTTGAGGTAAAACGGACAAACCAGGCGGCCCAACGCGCCACCACAAACAGATATTTGTTCACTTTGTGTCCGCTTTCGACCCATCCGCGGCTCAAGTTTGCGTCGGTTTTGGGGTGAAACGGACAGTGCGCGCTTGTCCTCCCTTGGCCCGTTTGTCGGTGGGAGAAACCAAAACCCCCCACACCCATTTGGCGCCATTTCCCACAAACCCTCCCACGTCCCTCCCGCCCACCCCTCCCCCCCGTCCATCGTCGGTGCCCCGCCGAATTCCGGCGGCCTAGCCGTCAACCCGCCCACAAAGGTGAAGAAGAAGGCGGCCAAGGCGCCAAGGAAGCCGCGGTCGGAGTGCACGCCGGAGGAGATCGCCAAGTTGGACGCGGAATCGGTATAGAGGAGGGAGCGGAGGGAGCGGAGAGCGGTCATCAAGGTCAATGCCGCCACGGCCAAGTTCGCCGCCCAGCACGATGCGATGGAGGCCGCGCGACACAAGGCCGCGGTCGATGAAAAGGAGGACATCGTCAACAAAGCGCACGCCCTCCTCATGCTTGGCGCAGGCCGTCCGGCCGTGTTCCCTGCAGCGGCCGCCGGCCCCGCGAGCACAGGCTCATCGGTCGCCCGGCCTCCGCACTACCAGTCGCGGACCGCGCCCATGTCGCCCGGTTTTCCTCCGCCAAGGCACGACGGCCAGACCCGTTTCTCGGGGTCGCCGGACGTTGGCTTGTTCGCGCCGTCCACACCGCGTCCCGCGGCCGTCATCGACCTCAACGTCACGCCTGGGTCCAGCAACGGCGGCCGGGCGTCCATCGAGATGCAAAGAAAGCAAGCACGGGCACTGTTCACGGGCACCATGCCGGTGTTGGAAATATGCCCTAGAGGCAATAATAAATTGGTTATTATTATATTTTCTTGTTCATGATAATCGTTTATTATCCATACTAGAATTGTATTGATAGGAAACTCAGATACATGTGTGTATACATAGACAACACCATGTCCCTAGTGAGCCTCTAGTTGATTAGCTCGTTGATCAATAGATGGTTACGGTTTCCTAACCATGGACATTGGATGTCGTTGATAACGGGATCACATCATTAGGAGAATGATGTGATGGATAAGACCCAATCCTAAGCCTAGCACAAAGATCGTGTAGTTCGTATGCTAAAGCTTTTCTAATGTCAAGTATCATTTGCTTAGACCATGAGATTGTGCAACTCCCGGATACCGTAGGAATGCTTTGGGTGTACCAAACGTCACAACGTAACTGGGTGGCTATAAAGGTTCACTACAGGTATCACCGAAAGTGTCTGTTGGGTTGGCACGAATCGAGACTGGGATTTGTCACTCCGTGTAAACGGAGAGGTATCTCTGGGCCCACTCGGTAGGACATCATCATAATGTGCACAATGTGGCCAAGGAGTTGATGACGGGATGATGTGTTACGGAACGAGTAAAGAGACTTGCCGGTAACGAGATTGAACAAGGTATCGGGATACCGACGATCGAATCTCGGGCAAGTATCGTACCGATGGACAAAGGGAACTGTATACGGGATTGATTGAATCCTTGACATCGTGGTTCATCCGATGAGATCATCATCGAGCATGTGGGAGCCAACATGGGTATCCAGATCACGCTGTTGGTTATTAACCGAAGAGTTGTCTCGGCCATGTCTGCATGACTCCCGAGCCCGTAGGGTCTACACACTTAAGGTTCGATGACGCTAGGTTTATAGGGAATAGATGTACGTGGTTACCGAATGTTGTTTGGAGTCCCGGATGAGATCCTGGACGTCACGAGGAGTTCTGGAATGGTCTGGAGGTAAAGATTTATGTATGGGAAGTCATCATACGGTCACCGGAATAATTCGGGGGTTACCGGTATTGTACCGGGACCACCGGAGGGGTTCCGGGGGTCCATCGGGAGGGTCCACCTGCCCCGGACGGCCCTATGCTCTGTATGTGGAGAGGGACCAGCCCCTTAGTGGGCTGGGCGCCTCCCCCCTAGGGCCCATGCGCCTAGGGTTTGGGGGAACCCTAAAAGGGGGGCGCCCCTCTTGCCTTGGGGGGCAAGGCAACCCCCCTTGGCCGCCGCCCCCTCCTCAGATTGGATCTGAGGGGGCCGGCTGAAGGAAATATGCCCTAGAGGCAATAATAAACTTATTATTTATTTCCTTATATCATGATAAATGTTTATTATTCATGCTAGAATTGTATTAACCGGAAACATAATACATGTGTGAATACATAGACAAACAGAGTGTCACTAGTATGCCTCTACTTGACTAGCTCGTTAATCAAAGATGGTTATGTTTCCTAGCCATGAACAAAGAGTTGTTATTCGATTAACGAGGTCACATCATTAGTTGAATGATCTGATTGACATGACCCATTCCATTATCTTAGCACCCGATCGTTTAGTATGTTGCTATTGCTTTTCTTCATGACTTATACATGTTCCTATGACTATGAGATTATGCAACTCCCGTTTACCGGAGGAACACTTTGTGTGCTACAAAACGTCACAACGTAAATGGGTGATTATAAAGGAGCTCTACAGGTGTCTCCAAAGGTAGATATTGGGTTGGCGTATTTCGAGATTAGGATTTGTCACTCCGATTGTCGGAGAGGTATCTCTGGGGCCCTCTCGGTAATGCACATCACATAAGCCTTGCAAGCATTGCAACTAATAAGTTAGTAGCGGGATGATGTATTACAGAACGAGTAAAGAGACTTGCCGGTAACGAGATTGAACTAGGTATTGGATACCGACGATCGAATCTCGGGCAAGTAACATACCGATGACAAAGGGAACAACGTATGTTGTTATGCGATCTGATCGATAAAGATCTTCGTAGAATATGTAGGAGCCAATATGGGCATCCAGGTCCCGCTATTGGTTATTGACCGGAGACGTGTCTCGGTCATGTCTACATTGTTCTCGAACCGTAGGGTCCGCACGCTTAACGTTACGATGACAGTTATTATGAGTTTATGCATTTTGATGTACCGAAGGTTGTTCGGAGTCCCTGATGTGATCACGGACATGACGAGGAGTCTTGAAATGGTCGAGACATAAAGATTAATATATTGGAAGCCTATATTTGGATATCGGAAGTGTTCCGGGTGAAATCGGGATTTTACCGGAGTACCGGGAGGTTACCGGAACCCCCCGGGAGCCATATGGGCCTTCATGGGCCTTAGTGGAAAGGAGAAAGGGGCAGCCCAAGGTGGCCGCGTGCCTCCCCCCTCCCCTAGTCCTATTAGGACTAGGAGAGGTGGCCGGCCCCCCTCTCTCTCTTTCCCCCCTTGAGGATTCCTATTCCAACTAGGATTGGGGGGGGGGAATCCTACTCCCAGAGGGAGTAGGACTCCTCCTGGCGCGCCCCAAGGCTGGCCGCACCTCTCCCCCCTTGCTCCTTCATATACAGGGGCAGGGGGCACCTCTAGACACACAATTGATCCCCGTGATCGTTCCATAGCCGTGTGCGGTGCCCCCTGCCACCATATTCCACCTCGATCATATTGTAGCGGTGCTTAGGCGAAGCCCTGCGACGGTAGAACATCAAGATCATCACCACGCCGTCGTGCTGACGGAACTCTTCCCCGACGCTTTGCTGGATTGGAGCCCGGGGATCGTCATCGAGCTGTACGTGTGCTAAGAACTCGGAGGTGCCGGAGTAACGGTGCTTGGATCGGTCGGATCGGGAAAACGTACGACTACTTCCTCTACGTTGTGTGATCGCTTCCGCAGTCGGTCTGCGTTGGTACGTAGACAACACTCTCCCCTCTCGTTGCTGCGCATCACCATGATCTTGCGTGTGCGTAGGAATTTTTTTGAAATTACTACGTTCCCCAACAGTGGCATCCGAGCCTAGGTTTTATATGTTGATGTTATATGCACGAGTAGAACACAAGTGAGTTGTGGGCGATATAAGTCATACTGCCTACCAGCATGTCATACTTTGGTTCGGCGGTATTGTTGGACGAGATGACCCGGACCAACATTACGCGTACGCTTACGCGAGACCGGTTCCCCCGACGTGCTTTGCACACAGGTGGCTTGCGGGCGACTGTCTCTCCAACTTTAGTTGAACCAAGTGTGGCTACGCCCGGTCCTTGCGAAGGTTAAAACGGAGTCTATTTGACAAACTATCGTTGTGGTTTTGATGCGTAGGTGAGATTGGTTCTTGCTTAAGCCCGTAGCAGTCATGTAAAACTTGCAACAACAAAGTAGAGGACGTCTAACTTGTTTTTGCAGGGCATGTTGTGATGTGATATGGTCAAGGCATGGTGCTGAATTTTATTGTATGAGATGATCATGTTTTGTAACCGAGTTATCGGCAACTGGCAGGAGCCATATGGTTGTCGCTTTATTGTATGCAATGCAATCGCGATGTAATGCTTTACTTTATTACTAAACGGTAGTGATAGTCATGGAAGCATAAGATTGGCGAGACGACAACGATGCTACGATGGAGATCTAGGTGTCGCGCCGGTGACGATGGTGATCATAACGGTGCTTCGGAGATGGAGATCACAAGCACAAGATGATGATGGCCATATCATATCACTAATATTGATTGCATGAGATGTTTATCCTTTTATGCATATTATCTTGCTTTGATTGACGGTAGCATTATAAGATGATCTCTCACTAAATTATCAAGAAGTGTTCTCCCTGAGTATGCACCGTTGCCAAAGTTCGTCGTGCCCAGACACCACGTGATGATCGGGTGTGATAAGCTCTACGTCCATCTACAACGGGTGCAAGCCAGTTTTGCACACGCAGAATACTCAGGTTAAACTTGACGAGCCTAGCATATGCAGATATGGCCTCGGAACACGGAGACCGAAAGGTCGAGCGTGAATCATATAGTAGATATGATCAACATAACGATGTTCACCATTGAAAACTACTCCATCTCACGTGATGATCGGTTATGGTTTAGTTGATTTGGATCACGTAATCACTTAGAAGATTAGAGGGATGTCTATCTAAGTGGGAGTTCTTAAGTAATTTGATTAATTGAACTTAAACTTATCATGAACTTAGTACCTGATAGTATCTTGCTTGTTTATGTTGAATGTAGATAGATGGCTCATGTTGTTGTTCCGTTGAATTTTAATGCGTTCCTTGAGAAAGCAAAGTTGAAAGATGATGGTAGCAATTATATGGACTGGGTCCGTAACTTGAGGATTATCCTCATTGCTGCTTAGAAGAATTACGTCCTGGAAGCACCGCTGGGTGCCAGGCCTGCTGCTGGAGCAACACCAGATGTTATGAACGTCTGGCAGAGCAAAGCTGATGACTACTCGATAGTTCAGTGTGCCATGCTTTACGGCTTAGAATCGGGACTTCAACGACGTTTTGAACGTCATGGAGCATATGAGATGTTCCAGGAGTTGAAGTTAATATTTCAAGCAAATGCCCGGATTGAGAGATATGAAGTCTCCAATAAGTTCTATAGCTGCAAGATGGAGGAGAACAGTTCTGTCAGTGAGCATATACTCAAAATGTCTGGGTATAATAATCACTTGATTCAATTGGGAGTTAATCTTCCAGATGATTCCGTCATTGATAGAATTCTCCAATCACTGCCACCAAGCTACAAGAGCTTCGTGATGAACTATAATATGCAAGGGATGAACAAGACTATTCCCGAGCTCTTCGCAATGCTGAAAGCTGCAGAGGTAGAAATCAAGAAGGAGCATCAAGTGTTGATGGTTAACAAGACCACTAGTTTCAAGAAAAAGGGCAAAGGGAAGAAGAAGGGGAACTTCAAGAAGGCAAGCAAGTTGCTGCTCAGGAGAAGAAACCCAAGTCTGGACCTAAGCCTGAAACTGAGTGCTTCTACTGCAAGCAGACTGGTCACTGGAAGCGGAACTGCCCCAAGTATTTGGCGGATAAGAAGGATGGCAAGGTGAACAAAGGTATATGTGATATACATGTTATTGATGTGTACCTTACTAGAGCTCGCAGTAGCACCTGGGTATTTGATACTGGTTCTGTTGCTAATATTTGCAACTCGAAACAGGGACTACGGAATAAGCGGGCACTGGCAAAGGACGAGGTGACGATGCGCGTGGGAAATGGTTCCAAAGTCGATGTGATCGCGGTCGGCACGCTACCTCTACATCTACCTTCGGGATTAATATTAGACCGAAATAATTGTTATTTGGTGCTAGCGTTGAGCATGAACATTATATCTGGATCTTGTTTGATGCGAGACAGTTATTCATTTAAATCAGAGAATAATGGTTGTTCTATTTATATGAGTAATATCTTTTATGGTCATGCACCTTTGAAGAGTGGTCTATTTTTGATGAATCTCGATAGTAGTGATACACATATTCATAATGTTGAAGCCAAAAGATACAGAGTTGATAATGAAAGTGCAACTTATTTGTGGCACTGTCGTTTAGGTCATATCGGTGTAAAGCGCATGAAGAAACTCCATACTGATGGACTTTTGGAACCACTTGATTATGAATCACTTGGTACTTGTGAACCGTGCCTCATGGGCAAGATGACTAAAACACCGTTCTCCGGTACTATGGAGAGAGCAACAGATTTGTTGGAAATCATACATACCGATGTATGTGGTCCGATGAATATTGAGGCTCGTGGCGGATATCGTTATTTTCTCACCTTCACAGATGACTTAAGCAGATATGGGTATATCTACTTAATGAAACATAAATCTGAAACATTTGAGAAGTTCAAAGAATTTCAGAGTGAAGTTGAAAATCATGTAACAAGAAAATAAAGTTTCTATGATCTGATCGTGGAGGAGAATATTTGAGTTACGAGTTTGGTGTACATTTGAAAAATTGTGGAATAGTTTCACAACTCACGCCACCCGGAACACCACAGCGTAATGGTGTGTCCGAACGTCGTAATCGTACTTTACTAGATATGGTGCGATCTATGATGTCTCTTACTGATTTACCGCTATCGTTTTGGGGTTATGCTTTAGAGACGGCCGCATTCACGTTAAATAGGGCACCATCAAAATCCGTTGAGACGACGCCTTATGAACTATGGTTTGGCAAGAAACCAAAGTTGTCGTTTCTTAAAGTTTGGGGCTGCGATGCTTATGTGAAAAAGCTTCAACCTGATAAGCTCGAACCCAAATCGGAGAAATGTGTCTTCATAGGATACCCGAAGGAGACTGTTGGGTACACCTTCTATCACAGATCCGAAGGCAAGACATTCGTTGCTAAGAATGGATCCTTTCTAGAGAAGGAGTTTCTCTCGAAAGAAGTGAGTGGGAGGAAAGTAGAACTTGATGAGGTAACTATACCTGCTCCTTTATTGGAAAGTAGTACATCACAGAAAACTGTTTCTGCGACACCTACACCAATAAGTGAGGAAGCTAATGATGATGATCATGAAACTTCAGATCAAGATACTACTGAACCTCGTAGATCAACCAGAGTAAGATCCGCGCCAGAGTGGTACGGTAATCCTATTCTGGAAATCATGCTACTAGATCATGATGAACCTACGAACTATGAAGAAGCGATGGTGAGCCCAGATTCCGCAAAGTGGCTTGAAGCCAAGAATTCTGAGATGGGATCCATGTATGACAACAAAGTATGGACTTTGGTTGACTTGCCCGATGATCGGCAAGCAATCGAGAATAAATGGATCTTCAAGTAGAAGACTAATGTTGATGGTAATGTTACTGTCTACAAAGCTCAACTTGTCGCAAAAGGTTTTCGACAAGTTCAAGGGGTTGACTACGATGAGACCTTCTCACCCGTAGCGATGCTTAAGTCTGTCCGAATCATGTTAGCAATTGCCGCATTTTATGATTATGAAATTTGGCAGATGGATGTCAAAACTGCATTCCTGAATGGATTTTTGGAAGAAGAGTTGTATATGATGCAACCGGAAGGTTTTGTCGATCCAAAGGGAGCTAACAAAGTGTGCAAGCTCCAGCGATCCATTTATGGACTGGTGCAAGCCTCTCGGAGTTGGAATAGACGTTTTGATAGTGTGATCAAAGCATTTGGTTTTATACAGACTTTCGGAGAAGCCTGTATTTACAAGAAAGTGAGTGGGAGCTCTGTAGCATTTCTGATATTATATGTGGATGACATATTGCTGATTGGAAATGATATAGAATTTCTGGATAGCATAAAGGGATACTTGAATAAGAGTTTTTCAATGAAAGACCTTGGTGAAGCTGCTTACATATTAGGCATAAAGATCTATAGAGATAGATCAAGACGCTTAATTGGACTTTCACAAAGCACATACCTTGACAAGATTTTGAAGAAGTTCAAAATGGATCAAGCAAAGAAAGGGTTCTTGCCTGTGTTACAAGGTGTGAAGTTGAGTCAGACTCAATGCCCGACCACTGCAGAAGATAGAGAGAAAATGAAAGATGTTCCTTATGCTTCAGCCATAGGCTCTATCATGTATGCAATGCTGTGTACCAGACCTGATGTGTGCCTTGCTATAAGTTTAGCAGGGAGGTACCAAAGTAATCCAGGAGTGGATCACTGGACAGCGGTCAAGAACATCCTGAAATACCTGAAAAGGACTAAGGATATTTTTCTCGTATATGGATGTGACAAAGAGCTCACCGTAAAAGGTTACGTTGATGCAAGCTTTGACACTGATCCGGATGATTCTAAATCGCAAACCGGATACGTGTTTACATTAAACGGTGGAGCTGTCAATTGGTGCAGTTCTAAACAAAGCGTCGTAGCGGGATCTACATGTGAAGTGGAGTACATAGCTGCTTCGGAAGCAGCGAACGAAGGAGTCTGGATGAAGGAGTTCATATCCGATCTAGGTGTCATACCTAGTGCATCGGGTCCAATGAAAATCTTTTGTGACAATACTGGTGCAATTGCCTTGGCAAAGGAATCCAGATTTCACAAAAGGACCAAACACATCAAGAGACGCTTCAATTCCATCCGGGATCTAGTCCAGGTGGGAGACATAGAGATTTGCAAGATACATACGGATCTGAATGTTGCAGACCCGTTGACTAAGCCTCCTCCACGAGCAAAACATGATCAGCACCAAAGTTCCATGGGTGTTAGAATCATTACAGTGTAATCTAGATTATTGACTCTAGTGCAAGTGGGAGACTGAAGGAAATATGCCCTAGAGGCAATAATAAAGTTATTATTTATTTCCTTATATCATGATAAATGTTTATTATTCATGCTAGAATTGTATTAACCGGAAACATAATACATGTGTGAATACATAGACAAACAGAGTGTCACTAGTATGCCTCTACTTGACTAGCTCGTTAATCAAAGATGGTTATGTTTTCTTGCCATGAACAAAGAGTTGTTATTCGATTAACGAGGTCACATCATTAGTTGAATGATCTGATTGACATGACCCATTCCATTATCTTAGCACCCGATCGTTTAGTATGTTGCTATTGCTTTTCTTCATGACCTATACATGTTCCTATGACTATGAGATTATGCAACTCCCGTTTACCAGAGGAACACTTTGTGTGCTACCAAACGTCACAACGTAAATGGGTGATTATAAAGGAGCTCTACAGGTGTCTCCAAAGGTAGATGTTGGGTTGGCGTATTTCGAGATTAGGATTTGTCACTCCGATTGTCAGAGAGGTATCTCTGGGGCCCTCTCGGTAATGCACATCACATAAGCCTTGCAAGCATTGCAACTAATAAGTTAGTAGCGGGATGATGTATTACAGAACGAGTAAAGAGACTTGCCGGTAACGAGATTGAACTAGGTATTGGATACCGACGATCGAATCTCGGGCAAGTAACATACCGATGACAAAGGGAACAACGTATGTTGTTATGCGATCTGATCGATAAAGATCTTCGTAGAATATGTAGGAGCCAATATGGGCATCCAGGTCCCGCTATTGGTTATTGACTGGAGACGTGTCTCGGTCATGTCTACATTGTTCTCGAACCGTAGGGTCCGCACGCTTAACGTTACGATGACAGTTATTATGAGTTTATGCATTTTGATGTACTGAAGGTTGTTCGGAGTCCCGGATGTGATCACGGACATGACGATGAGTCTCGAAATGGTCGAGACATAAAGATTGATATATTGGAAGCCTATATTTGGATATCGGAAGTGTTCCGGGTGAAATCAGGATTTTACCGGAGTACCGAGAGGTTACCGGAACCCCCCGGGAGCCATATGGGCCTTCATGGGCCTTAGTGGAAAGGAGAAAGGGGCAGCCCAAGGTGGCCGCGCGCCTCCCCCCTCCCCTAGTCCTATTAGGACTAGGAGAGGTGGCCGGCCCCCCTCTCTCTCTTCCCCCCCTTGAG